>NC_053022.1:304118251-304250894 GCF_003073215.2 Triticum urartu
CTTTTCCTATGTAATCATGTTTTAATTGGCAATCTAGCATCCACTCCAACTTTTGTTTCACTTCCTTTGTTCATACGAAGAGAGTACTTGCTCTAAATGATGTGTCGCTGCAAGAGGCGCCTATATTAATTAACCATGCTTTTAAAAGGTGGACCAGCCTTGGCTATAGTAGTAATGTACTAGGTTAGTAGGTGACCTTGCGCTTGGCTCTTATCCTCTTCCGGAAGTCGAACAATAATGATGGTACTACAGTAGTACTTATGGCAATCTGACACCAAATGAACTGCTGCACCTCCACCGCTTGTAAGCAAAAGTTTCTCCTTGTGCTGCGAGCCACCGCGCACGCGTTGGCGAGGGAGAAGGCATAGTAAGCAAGCTTCTCGTCGTTCTGTGAGTTGACGGGACACATCAAAGTTATTTATTTAGTACTCTCTTCAAAAAGGGCTGACCATGTCCATGGCTACCATCCCATGCTCTGTCATTGAGTACGTGCACTATTCATGTGCCATCGAGGAGAAACAATATTGCATAGTAGTACTAGGTGCCATTGAAGTGCACGACTCACTTACGCACTGCATATCTCCATTTTCTTGCATGACACGCCACCTTGATGCTAGATGTCCCGCGTGTCATGGAGGCATATAGTATGATTTTGTAAAATGGAGGCATATAGATGTCCCGCGTGTCGGCAAAAGGATGAACAAAGCTCATGTCTTAGACGAAAGAGTGGAAGAACATAGATTCCCGATGACCAAGAAGGAGCAACAAACCTCGGGGTGGAGCGTCTGCACTCATAATATTTTATATTATTCAGTGATATAAAATCAACCAAATCTCTCCATGTTCCTATACCATTCTATAGTATGAGAATAACTTTGAACGTAAGCCATTGATTCACTCTATCCAATGGTCACAGTTGGAAAATCCAAACAAAACCAAGCATTGAATCAACTCTTTTTTCGAGATCAACTCTTTTAGCACTTAGATTGTTGCCGCCTGCCCACCTAGCCCACCTATATATCTGCTCATGTGTGATGGCCACATGAGCTATCCACTCAGATTGTATGTTAAAAAAATAAAGGCCGATAACTAATGCGGCACCTCGGGCCAACGCGGCCAGATCGCATTTTGCACGAGAAATTACACACCATGTTTCGTTGACATGTGGTCCCGTTCCAACATGTCAGTGAGATGACGGCGAGTCCTTTTGTAAAATTTCCAAAAGGACGTGTAGGCCGGGGCGCCTCTTCGTGTACCATGGCAAACTGGCAACCGTCCACCGACTCTTCGCCTTTCCCTCTCGATGTGGAACTGCTGTCGCACGCTCTTCCTCCCTCCTCCATTTTCCTTCACCCTTCCTTCTGCCATTGTTCGATCGTCTTCTCCATGGAGGGAACAAGCTGGAAATGACCCTGTTATTCTTGCCCCGATCTGAAAGATGACGTGGCGGGGGAACTCATTAATCGGTGCGACGTCATCACCTCGTCTAGCATGGCAGGTTCGTTCAAGACCATTCTCGATTCAACTAATAACATCATTACAAGGAACCCAAGGGTCTAGGAGCGGTTTGATCTCCCTTATCTTCTTTGCTATAAGCCTGTTCTCATGGGCGCGGACGACGGAGGCCTCGCCTTGTGCAAGTTGATGACGCTTGATAATGATACGTGTGATGTCAAGATGCCATCGCTTCAGGGTAAGGCATGGGCTGGCGCAAGTGGAGATTGGGTTGTTTATATTGGGTACAATTGCGAGTGGGAACTTGTGAATGTGTACACTCGTCAGCGGATTCCACTTCCCAAAATCTCTGAGTGCCCTGAGGTTGAGCACACAGATGATCTACGTATGTTCAAATACGATCATGGTGTCTGTCGTCTACGGAAGATAGCAACTTCTCGAGTTCCCAACCGCTCTTGGAATTACAAGAACTATCAAGTTGTTGCTATCTTCGACAAGCTTGTTGCTATCCTTCGTGGTTCGACTGGATGGATATTGCTCAAAAATCAGTTTCTATACACGGATGTGTACTGTGACGCAATTCAATACGAGGGTCTCGTGTTTGCTGCCACCACTCGTGGCACTGTTTTTGCATGGGATCCTTGTAGTTTCGGTATGTTTTTCTTCCACCGTAATTATAATTGTTTCATCCACATGCATGCGAGTTAATGATATGTCTCCGTCGTATCTACTTTTCCAAACACTTTTGCCCTTGTTTTGGACTCTAACTTGCATGATTTGAATGGAACTAACCCGGCCTGACGCTGTTTTCAGCAGAATTGCCATGGTGTTATTTTTGTGCAAATATAAAAGTTCTCGGAATGACCTGAAAATCAACAGAGAATTATTTTGGAATATATAAAAAATACAGGAAGGAAGATCCACGTCAGGGGGGCCACCACCTGTCCACGAGGGTGGGGGGGCGCCCTACCCCCTGGGCGCGCCCCCTGCCTTGTGGCCCCCCTGACGCTGCTCCGGCCTCAACCTTGACTCCATATATTCACTTTTGGGGAGAAAAAAATCAGAGAGAAGGATTCATCGCGTTTTACGATACGGAGCCACTGCCAAGCCCTAAACTCTCTCGGGAGGGCTGATATGGAGTCCGTTCAGGGCTCCGGAGAGGGGAATCAGTCTCCATCGTCATCATCAACCATCCTCCATCACCAATTTCATGATGCTCACCGCCGTGCGTGAGTAATTCCATCGTAGGCTTGCTGGACGGTGATGGGTTGGATGAGATTTATCATGTAATCGAGTTAGTTTTGTTAGGGTTTGATCCCTAGTATCCACTATGTTCTGAGATTGATGTTGCTATGACTTTGCTATGCTTAATGCTTGTCACTAGGGCCCGAGTGCCACGATTTCAGATTTGAACCTATTATGTTTTCATCAATATATGAGAGTTCTTGATCCTATCTTGCAAGTCAATAGTCACCTACTAGGTGTTATGATCCGGCAACCCCGAAGTGACAATAATCGGGACCACTCCCGGTGATGACCGTAGTTTGAGGAGTTCATGTATTCACTATGTGTTAATGCTTTGGTATGGTACTCTATTAAAAGGAGGCCTTAATATCCCTTAGTTTCCAATAGGACCCCGCTTCCACGGGAGGGTAGGACAAAAGATGTCATGCAAGTTCTTTTCCATAAGCACGTATGACTATATTCGGAATACATGCCTACATTACATTGATGAATTGGAGCTAGTTCTGTGTCACCCTAGGTTATGACTGTTACATGATGAACCGCATTCGGCATAATTCTCCATCACCGATCCATTGCCTACGAGCTTTCCATATATTGTTCTTCGCTTATTTACTTTTCCGTTGCTACTGTTACCATCACTATAAAATACCAAAAATATTACTTTTGCTACCGTTACTTTTGCTATCGTTACCACTACTATCATATTACTTTGCTACTAAATACCTTGCTGTAGATATTAAGTTTCCAGATGTGGTTGAATTGGCAACTCATCTGCTAATACTTGAGAATATTCTTTGGCTCTCCTTGTGTCGAATCAATAAATTTGGGTTGAATACTCTACCCTCAAAAACTGTTGCGATCCCCTATACTTGTGGGTTATCAGTTAGCAAGTTTCCCTTCTCTACTAATTAACCTTCTTCTTGTGTTTCCAAGGTCCTGTGAACATTCCACCACCTATACTTGAAAAAATTTATAACCAAGGGGGAGATGACGATGGTGATGATCACGAGCATGAGGACGAGCAGGGCCCATATGCTCACTGGCGGCTGGCAACTAATTCCGATGGATCACCCCTCACTACAAAAAAAATACACTTCCGTGATGATACGTGTTTGTCACAGTAGGTCACGTTTTCTGTCATGCATGTACATCCATGACAAATTTATGACAGAACCAAGATAGTCATACCTGTGCTGTCGTAGAAGTGTTCCATGACATTATCAAAATTATCATCACGGAAGTGTCCACTTCCATGACGATAAATCGCGCATCACAGAAGTGCTTTTGTCAAGGGTGACCGACACGTGGCATCCACCGTAACGGAACGCCGTTAAGCTATCAGGTCCGGTTTTGGATGCAATAACTCGTTAACAGCCCCGACCAATGGGGATTTTCCACGTGTAAAATCATCATTGGCTGGAGGAAACACGTGTCGGCTCACCGTTGGGACATATATCATCCACTCATTGGACCCAAAGCGCCTATGATACGTCGACATGTGGCACGGCCCAACAGAGGCCCATTCCTGTGAAAAGCCGGCCCGTTCGACTTGGTCAAAAGGTGGCGGGCCGGCCCACGGTAAGCCTGTTAACGGCCTGTTCACATATAGCCCATTTACATCTCGCTAACCCAGGGCCCGTTTACGGCCTATCCGAATTAGGCCCAGTAGCATCATCTGGGCCATCCAATATAATTCCAGCCCGTTTTAACTTCCGGCCCATGTATGGCCCATGACATCTTTCGGCCCATATGAGGCCCTTATTACTCTCGGCCCATTAACGTCCCGTGGTAAACTGGCCCGTAATGAGCAGTGTATCACTTTATACCCATTAACGGCACGTGGTGAAACTGGCCCGTAATGAACAGTGTATCACTTTATGCCCATTAACGACCCATTATTCCGTTGGGCCGTTTCCAGCCCGTGTTATCTTGCGGCCTTCTCGGGGCCCATTTATTCTTCGGCTCATTTCCACATTCATTTTCTTACGGCCCATTACTGTCATTTTCTGCTTGTGAGCCAAATTCAGGCCGTGGTTACAGTCAGTCCGTTTGTGGCCCGTTAATACGTTGGGCCGTTTTCATAGCGTCATCAAAATACGACCGATTAACGACGACCCATTATGGTCGGCCCATGAACAATTTCAACTCTAGCCCATTTACGGCCATAATGTGGTATGTTATTGGCCCATGTTTGGCCAACCGATCATACGCCCATAGAAGGCCCATTGATGATACGGCCCATAGAAGGCCCACTGTGTCTACGGCCCATATAAGGCCCATTGTTTCTATGCCACGTAGAAGGCCCATTGTTTCTACGGCCCTTAGAAGGCCCATTGTTTCTACGGCCCATAGGAGGCCCATGTTAACTACAGGCGGTGGGCATCAAAGTTCGCCACCAGTGCAAATATAGGGAACACTCTACACTATACAAAAATGGCTTGTTGTTCTCTTCAGCCGGTGGCTGCATGTTAAGAACAAATTTTGTATCGCACCCAAACAAATTACAACTATAAAACAAAAGGAAGGTTGGCATAAAAGTTAACAGTCTAGCAGATAAATGCACCACCAGAAGCTCAGTTCATTTGAACCGACTGTTATGTTTTCATGCTGTATTGTCCGATGGAGCACCATAACCTTCACCTTCAGTTCTCCTAGGCTCCTGAACAACATGGAAAATGTCTGATAGTCTGGTTTCAAAACCATGCATATCTTGACAACATCGAACAATGTGTCTCCTTGTTTCACAAAGGGTCTCTGTTAGGGAATGGACTTGTGTCTGGAGCGCAGATACAACATTGTTTTGAGCTTGCATATCTTGATCATGAGGCAGTTTGGACGAGATTGCCTTAACAACCAAGCCAGTATTACGCAGGAACGTGCTTTTGGCACTGTTAGTGGACAGGTACTGACCCACTGCAGCAAGAGCTGACATTGCAGTTATAGTTGCTTCGCCACGTTCAGAAGGTGGCGGTTCCACCATTTTTTTCCATAGCTCGCTGAAAAATTGTGGTTTTACATTAGTAGTACCAGGATAGAAGATATTAAGGAGGCAGCAAAACCAAACAAAATAGCTTTGGTCTATATACAGAACTTATTCTGGTGAACCCATGTAAAATAATAGTTGTATTTTATTGCAAAGTACATAATAAAACCAGGTTCCAAACATATGACCATGTACCATTGCTAATGTATTGTCTATTTCTTCACATTGTATTGAGGGCTAAGGATAAAGAGACGAAGTTTATAATACGGTAAGCATAGTATGACATCATTCATATCACAAAACAACTGAGAACAGACATACATGCAATTGTAACATTGTGTGGGCAAGTCCAGCACGGAACTAGATTACAGGTCAAGATCAAAGGAACATCACTCCTCTCTTTTAAACCTTGTAAGGTGCAATGATACGATAAGACAATTGTGTATAAAATTGAAAAGAGTAATAGACATTGGCTGCAAACCATGCAGTTCAAGTCACAAGTCAGAGTAAGTAGTAGTTAAAAGGCATGAGGAATAAGGACTTACAACAGCGGCTTTGACTGGTGTAGTCATGCCCTTCTTCTTGCTGGTGTGACAGTCCTTGAAGATTTCCACATCATTTGGTTCAGGTACTTTTTGGTCCTTGCGGGCTTTCCTCTGCATTTGGAACAAGTCAATATAGATTTGATAATATGGTACAGCGAAAAGAGTGAAACAACACCTAATTACAAGAGCCTCACAGTGTGCAATATAGCTACGAGATCCTGTCGTCTGTTGGAATTTCACTTTCGTATGGTTGGCCTTGTTCCTTGAACAGTTCACCTACAAGAAGATAGATTTGTGTGGCACATGCGTAAATAGGACTTCAACATGTGATCTGATCACATATATATAATGTACCTGATACTTTGGATCGGACCAGTGTTTAACGAGGCCTCTCCAGTCTTCATCAGATATATTTTCCACTGGAGATGTTTGGGCAAGTTCACTGTTAGCCTTGCCTTCAAAGTGAGTTTTCCTCAAGTTATACAAATATTGTCACAGAGCAGACTTGAAAACATGGGTGCAAGCTTGTCTGGTTGCATCATCTTGGCTATCCAACTTGAACCTCATCTGTTGAAAATTATGGGAGTCTCATTATCAGCAACCTAGAAAGTATTGGACAGAGCAAGACGATATTACTAGTTTCCATACATAACCATACTTACAGATAAATGGTCAAGGAAGGTGTTGAACTGGGTTTCGTCTTTGTCATTCCTGTACCGAATCCATGTTGGGAGGATACGTACATGACACCTAACAGCAACCGCTGCCTTTGATACTAACTTGGCTGACTCTGTAGCATCACGTGGCCTTTTTAAACCTTCCTCAAAACGGATCTCCATTCTTCCTCCTCTAGATTTAGTTAACCTATCAAGCATTATACCTGATGTTTGTTTCCTCTTGCGCCTAGGTGCTAGTCCAACAACACACATAGGAAGTGTTAGTGTACATCAAACCGTCAGACAACATATAAAGAAGCATGCAACTGTAACTTGACTCCAACAACTACCTTCTTGATTTTCAAGCTCACAAAGTTCATCTGATCTTGCCAACTCATCTTGTGTCAAGAGTGCTTCCGAAGTAGTGTCAGGTGGCAAGGGAGCTTGGGAACGTGCTGCTAGCTGAGTTGACCAACGAGTAAATCGTGCAGCTGGTGGTACTGTGGAAGGTGTTGCAGTAACTAGGGTTGTCTTTGCTTGTTTGGTGGCAGCTATTTGTTTCTGTTTGGCTTGTTCTGCAGCTCGTGTAGCACGGGATACCCTGTCGATACAATTTTCCGCTGGACTTTGACCTTCTATTGCACCATCAGTACCAGCAGAATCTGCAGGATTGTTCCGCTTCCCTTTCCCCGTCGTTCTGTCTTGCTTCCTCTTTCTCTGTGCCATGTTAAGTCAAGCCGACAAGAAAAATGAATAACAATTTAGTTCTTCAGAACAAATGTACTTTGATGTGAGAACATGGTGTGATAGACAGATATTGTATGTTCTAGAAATAGGAACACATGTCTTAGTCACAAGTATAATGTGTAAAGTAAGCAGATGAAATTCAACAAAATTAGAAGCAATACAAGCTAGACATCATACATAACATGCAACCACATATAACAGTACCAAGTTAGAGGGAGCACCTGTGATGGTGCACTAGGGGAGACGTGCTCATCACCAACACAACTACGTTGAGTGTCTATGCATGTGTTGTCTTGGAAATCATCTTGGGGGGATGGAGGAGTAGAATCTGTAGAGGCCCTCCATTTGAAAGGAGCACCTTTATCCACTGCCTTGCTAACTTCCTTCCGCTTTATTGATTTTGAATTTTCAAGTAAAACCGACAAGAAAAAGCAATAAAATTCACTCTTCAGAACTCATTCGTGCATGATACTGACAATCACTACTTTGATGTAAGGAAAACACATGATTCTATGATGGAATAATACGAAAAACAGGACGACATGGCATATTCACAACTGTTTGTGTAAACTAAGTAGAAACCATTTCACCAAATAAGAAGCAATGCAAGCTAGACACCACGTGAAAGATGCAACCAATATGACTCTGCGAAGTTAAAAGTGTCCCATCATAAATGGCATTTCAACAATTTAGAAGCAGCACATGCTATAAATCATATCAAAGATGCAACTAATATCACACTGCATATACTGAAGGTGTCTCATCATATTGATTTATGCGGGATACAAAAAAACAATAGTTTTATGTGAGGACATGCTTAATAGACAGTGTACTATGTACTAAATACAGGAAGGCATGTCACATTAACAAGTATAATGTATAAGCTAAGCATAATAGCACATGTAGTTTAACCAGATTGGACCAAGTTAGAGAAAGAACCCGCGATGCTAGTGTAGGGGAAATGCGGTAATCAACTACAGAGCTACATTCACTATCTTCATCTAGCCTGGTTGTTTCTTGAGAATCATGTCGGGAGGCTGACGCTGCATTCTTTAAATGAGGAGTAATCCACTTGCCTGACTGCCTCATCATAAGTGATTGATGAGGGATACACAAGAACATTAGTTTGATGTAAGAACATGGTTAATACACAGATGTACTAGTATGTACCAAAAAACAGAAAGGCATGTCATATTCAAAGGTATAATGTGTAAGCTAAGCAGATGCAATTTAACCAAATTGGTAGCAATACAAGCTAGACATCCGGCTGGAGTGGTGAGCATGATCATCTAGGACCTGAGAGCCTGGTGGGAGGCAGGCTGCTTCGCCACCACCGCGGCTTTTTAGTTGGCTTCTAGGTGATGCCTCTCTTTGCTAGGCTTGTAACTGGCTCGGCCAGTGCCCTGACTAGCTATTTGTCTTCTGGTGCTCATGGGGTGGTGGTTCATGTAAAAAATATCTTTCCTTATCTTAATAAAGACCGACTTCAGCCTTTCGAATACAAGCTAGACACCATATGGAACATGCAACCACATATGACACCGCGAAGTTAAAGCAAGCACCTGGGATGATGGTTCATTGCGAGCGAGGTCATCAATTTCAGAGCTATGTTTACCGTCTCCATCTGCTGACACTGCACCTATTATAAGGCTGAAACATGTCTGGCCTATCTGCGTACGATGCTGGAGCGACTTCTCTCTTTTATTTTTTGCTTCTCTCATAGCAGCAAAGTCTAAAATACCCTTGCATAAAAACACAATAGTGAGAGTATGGGTGAAGTGTGTGCAGAACTAGTGCACTGTAAAAGTAGCCGATAGCAGGTGGCTGAAAAATAAATGACAAGAGACATATGATAGCTCTACAACATTGCATGGCAAACAAAATTAGATTCTACTCCGTATGATTTTGTAATATATGAGCACAGGAAATGCAGGTACTCCTCCAGCACACCACCACATGCGGTCATATCAAGATAACAGTCGACTGAAAATAAATAGGCCAGTCAATTTTTTAATGAACCGTCCGATCTATAAGGAACAGGCAGATGGCCTTCGTCTACCTCTCGCCAGTCACTGTTGACGATCTTTCTCGAACCGCCAGCGACCACCGGCCCAGACCTCTGCCTCCGCCGCCCCGCCCTCCCCTTGACCTCACACCACCGCCGTGCTTGGTAGCGCCCCCAGGCCATCCCTTTAATCCCGGCCGACCTCCAGATCGGGCGCCAGTAGCTCTAGGCCCCACACGCCCCTAAGATAAACACCGAGGCGCTGCTTCCCCAGCGTAATAGGCAGACTAGTGCTTGTTACGCCGGGGAATGCTTCTGTTAATTGGGAATCAACTGACCGGGAATTGAAATTCAGGGGGGCGACGGACCTCTAGCTAAGGTGAAATAGTATATGAGGAGAAACCTTGTGCATCACGAGTTACTAGGAACATCTAGTGTCAAGAAGAAGCGGTCAACTAGTGTCTTATATGGGATGAATACCGTGCAAGCAGACACATAAGATTTGCACGAATAAGGGAAGAGGAGTACCATTTTCGGTTGCCGGTGTGGTTGCCTCCACATGTCGCGCCGATCTTCTTCTTTTTGCCGGGGAAACCGATGTTCTGGAGGAGGGTGCAGGCTTGGACGAACCCATGACCAAATTGTTGACTGTGTTGCCGTGGCCGTATGTTGGCTGAGGGGAAGCAGATCCGAGGCGGCGAAGGACGGCGTAGCAGGAACATCTCCGGTGCGGTTGAGGGTGGCGAAGTTGGAGCGGCAGCGGTGAGGCGCAGGACGACGTGGTTGAACTGGCTCGGGTACGGATGGCTCGGCCTCGGCTTCAACTACTAGCCATGGAGGGCGTTGCGGTTGAGGTTGCGGTGGATGACGACGTCGGGGTATGGGCTCCGACATGATGGAGGAGGGTGACAGTTGATGGGTGGAATGGGGTGGCGGATGGGGGACGCCGGGGTTTCGCCGCTGGTGGAGAGGTAGTTTTTGCGCCCACGGAGTACGAATGGGGAATCGGACGGGTGGGAGGGGGGAGGGGGGAGAACCATGTTTCGGTCTGGGACGCGCTTGTTTTTGGCTTTTTTGAACAGAAGATGGGACGCGCTTGTTTGAAATTTGGGGAAAGTACAGACTTTGCCCCCCTCTTAAATTTCGGACCTACTGCAGGTCCGGGGTAGGATGGTAATCCCAGGTGGCCCAAATAGTGGGCGGGAGCGATTTCTGCCCCGCGCATGTGCGCTTAGGCGGCCATTGTGTATGAATGTTTTTCGGAGGCGGTTGCGTGGCGTCTAGATGAAGCTACAAACCTACCCTGGTTTAGACCTTTGGACGTCGGGCCGGTAGGTTTCACGGGTCGGAGTTATTAGAAAAGTAATTTCCTTGTACTACCAAACATTGGTCTCACGCGGTTTCGGGCGAGTAGAGGCTCTTTTGGCGATTCGTTCGAAATTTTGAAGCACAAGCATTCACGTTTAGAGTACTCTTGAACTTTGAGGATTGACCTAAATAGACAACGTTAAATTTGACCTTGTATGTTTGAAAACCTCATTAAATTATCCGCTTCTTTTTGAAATTTTGACACATGAAAATCCTATAACTACGATTATTTTGGAATGGAGGAGCTAAATTAGAATCTATTTTGTACACAACTACATATGCTATTATGTACAAAATTAGAGCAAAGATTGGTGCCCCCATAATTTAGGTATGATTTACAAATGCCCTGATATCAAATTCAAATAATTGAATGGACTTCATGTTGAATTCGATTTTTTTAAACCACCTTAAGTTGAATTCAAATGTATGCTGGTTCATAGGTAGCTATTTATAATGTTCATTGTGTAACTTTCGTATGTATAATGTGCTTTACACACACAACATGAACTATACTCACATTTATATTTGATTGCTAAAGCGATGCATTGTCTGGAGTTCAAAATACTAACTATGTGGATAAATTGTGTCGAATAATAACATAGACATGCTCAAATTCGATAGAATCTAGATGTCTGATGGATCAATGACAGTTCCTTACGCGAATTGCAAATATCATGGTCCCATCCTAATATTTGGATACAATTTATATCTTTAATCAATGTGTACAACAGTCTTGTACGTGTAGTTTCACTCTCCATCGGTGGTCTCTCACACATGCTCACACACTCTCTCCCGAGGTGTCTTTCTCGCACACATGCTCTCGATATAACCCTCCCTCCCTCTCGTAACCATTTACGACTGTTTTCACTAACCTTTATCACAAGCACTCTTCCTCTCGCAAGCATACACACGCATAATCCCCATCGACCCTTTCTATATACATAGACCTGCGTACGTGTCTCCTGTACGCACATTATCTTTAGGCCTGTCTCTCACACATTGTCTCACACCTCTCTTCCTAATCGACAAGTATGATTCTAGCAGAGCATTCTGTAGGATGCCCCTTAAAGTTAGGTTGGATGAATAGTAATATCAGAGATAAAGGGGTTACCTTAGTCCGAGAACCTAG
Organism: Triticum urartu; assembly: GCF_003073215.2. Classification (NCBI taxonomy): domain Eukaryota; kingdom Viridiplantae; phylum Streptophyta; class Magnoliopsida; order Poales; family Poaceae; genus Triticum; species Triticum urartu. The sequence continues at coordinate 304,130,385 of NC_053022.1, forward strand.
GGTTACAAATCCTAGTTGGCTTTGTCAGTGGACATAGAGTTCTTCACAATTATGCTATCTTTGTCTTGTATGACTAGTCATCCATGGGTCTCCCTAAATGCGTCACGGGCCGACCAATGTGGCGTAGGACGGAACCGAACGAAGGGCCTCACCTCGACCCACCGGACATCACGCGGTGACACACCCTCTGCCCCCACGTCTCATTATGTTCTCACACCCACACATACCAACATAGACACCACACACAAAAAATATATTCTCCTGGTGCCTCTATCCACTCCCCCCTTGCATATACACACTCAAGGGAATCTCTCGCCGTGATGTCATATTCGTCTCTCTCTCTAGACCACTCTCATTTCTCGTGCTATCTCTCCCATGCCCCCTGTCGGCCCCTCTATCCATGCCTCTCTCAAATACGTAATACACACACATACCTCTCTAGGCCCTGCCAAATGCATCAACTACACATTCACACATGTTACATCACGTACCCAATTGATCTAAAAAGCCCTCTCTTCATGTTTATTTCGCATACAACATTCCTTTGAATAAAGTGTGGCCAAAGAAATATTTTAGAATTTCTACATATATACAACATTACAAAGTTATATGGAGGAGTATAAACGCTTGCATTGCATGGTGCGCACAATGATATTTATTCCGCACTGTGAATTTGTATATTTTTATACTATATAGAAAGTTAGTCATAATAAAGAGAAACGAAGAGCATCTCTCTCTCCATCGCATACCCCCCCTCTACGCCCCTTTCACGTACGCACGTAAACTATCTCCAGGTCCTCTAAAAGTAAGCCCCCAGCACATTCACACATGTTTCATCTTTCTCTCGCAATATATACAGTGACGATCATTGTATTTGAAGCAAAAGCACGATACGTACATTGGACTTCAGAATCCACTCATTACGGTCACCATTTACGTTTTGTGGTTATTATACAGTCACGGGCTCACCGTACAACTCTGTATTTTCTCAAGACACGACTAGTTGACCAGTTAAACGCTCCACGTGGCACCTCTAGTGTTGCATCACATTATCTCACTACCATCAGGCCCACCTGTCGGCTTGTATCTACTCTACATCTACACTCTTATAAAATACTAGCAAGATGCCCATGTGTTGTAGGGAACATCAAGATGCATTTGTATGAGTAGTTTATCTTGTGGGAGAAAAGGATGAACAAGGGAAGGCCTTATTTGCAAGTGTGGAGAGGGTGTGGGTATCTTTTTGCAAAATTGCCATAGTTTCCTTCCTATCCGTCAGATATAGATCGGACGGCCTATATTGCAGGATGGCAGGCACACGATCATCACCGACTATGCTTTTTATAAGAGTAGGGATAAAATACACTCTTATAAACAATAGAGTTGGTGATGATGGTGTGCCTGCCATCCTGCAATATAGGCCGTCCGACTTATATCTGACGGATAGGAAATAAACTATGACAATTTTGCAAAAAGGTACCCACACACCTCTCCACATTTGCGAATAAGGCCTTCCCTCATTCATCCTTTTCTCTCACAAGATAAACTAGTCATACAAATGCATCTTGATGTTACATGCAACGCACGGGCATCTTGCTAGTAAGAATAAAACAAACGACAAAAAAATATTGGACGGTTGTTCGAAGTCATGACCGCGGGCACAACGGACAAGGTGGCCTTGTATTGGTATGCTGAGCCATCTGTTTTAACACACATGAGCTGGTGTGGTGATTATACACACACACACACATGCACACGAATTGCATGCATGCAACACTCACACGAACACATGCATCCACGCACGCATGCAACACTCACACATACACACGCAGCCACGCACGCACGCAACACTCTCACACACACACGCACGCATGCATGCACACACCAGTACACCACACGACCAACACACACTCTCACGCTCAAGTGCTTAACCTACACGTGCATGCGCACACATCAGGACCTGACAGACACATACACAACCAGGTGATTCCCGCGCACGGGGTGGAGTCTTGTCGCGCCTGCGTAAATTTGTGTTTATCTGACCTTTTCTCTATGCGAACTGACAAGTGGGACCCACAAGGAACATGGTCAATTTAACTAGCCAACATGGTGCCACACAGACTATTTGGCCGGTCAACAGAGTGCAATCCGATGCTGAACTATGAGCAAGTGACCGTATAATCACGGCAAAACGTATATAGTGACCATAATCAACTTATTCTAAAGTTCGGTGAACGTATTACGCTTTTCTCTCTATAGGCCCTCCAAAACTACATCTATACACGTTCTCGCAAGTTACATCTAACAACTATGCAATACAACACTACTACTACACTCTAACACAATAAATCATAGTATGTGTTTTTAGTTTTACTAGAGATCATATTGTTACTTAATTATTCAGTTTGCATACATTAAAATTGCCTTTGAAATGTATGGCCAATATCATATACCGCGCAGGAAAAATCCCGCCCTTTCCTGTTTAATCGGGTATGTATCGATGGATCGTGCGAAACAACAAAACTATAGTACTATATACAGTACAAGTGACAGTTCACTGGGCCGTCGTGTCATGTACTCCTCCGTCATAAGAGTGGAGCGCTCGCTTTCATAAATCTTCTAGTCCCTTTTGCCGACATGTGGGGCATCAAGCTACCGGGTCCACGTGCCATACTAGAATATAGTGCAGAGCAGCCGGGGTGAAGCACCCAGTCATGGCGCCGGCGTAGTAATGAGCAATGAGGCATCAAATCACAAAGTTGCACCTTTCCCGTAGTTAAGTTAGAGGGACGAAGTAATAATGCTAAGAAAAATAAGTTGGAGGGACGAAGCAACCATCATTTCACTCGTTGCTGAATCTACTTCTCCCTCATCTTCTTCAAGTTAACCACGTGTTGCTTCTGCCGTTGTTCTGCCTCATGTGGGAAGCGGATCGGCTTGGTAAAGCACTGACACATGGGTCCGCATGTTAGCAAACCACCAGGACAACTCCTCTAAAAATAAGAAACCTCCCCCGCCATCCGTGCGGCAAAATCACCTCCTTTTTACTAATCTTGATTCTATAATTTTTTAGATCAATATAATTGAGATTTGTATAGATAGCACACAGGAGCAAAACCAAGTGGTGCGGTTAAGGGCATCCACAATGTGTAGCCAAATGTGAAAATAGCTTTTGGCATCGTGGGAACCATTGTGGACGGTGTTGCCAAAGCCAAAAGGATGGAACCGAAGCTCCCTGATTGATTGATTGAAGGAATAGAAAAATGCAATGTCTCTCCTCTTTCTCCCGTGCTTGGATGCATGTATAGTATAGAGGACAGAGTCTGCTCCCCTGTCCCTTCTATCGCAAATCACAAAGCAATGAGGCATCAAATCACAAAGCACGGACGAAGCAACCATCATTTCACTCTTCGCTGACTCCGCTTCTCCATCGTCTTCTTCGAGAAACCATCTCACCGCACTAAGCTGGACGGACGACGCTATTGTGTACGAGTAGTACTAGTACATTTACGCGTCCTTTGGTTCAACGGACTTCTTGGATGCAAATAAGGTGGTTGTCTCGGCTTGCAGGCGGCACTTGCGAACGACTTACCGTGGTCTCCCTCAATGGTGTTCTCCGTCGAATGCACTTCGCCAAACCAAAATGTTCGAGATATCATCGACGTCACCGCAATGGGGAAGGAAGTCAAATATAGTTACTACCTCCATTTTTTTGTACACAAGGACAGTATATCAAAATTACAATTTGCAAAAGGCCACTAACACTAATCGAGGCAAAATTGATGGGGTTTGCCTCGTACTAGCAAACAAGGACATTAATATCCCCTGCATGCATGCGGAAGTGAGAAGGTTGGTTTGCATGGCGCTGCATTAATCAAGTGATGAGGAGTGAGGTGGTGAGCTCTTTTGGCTTTGGAGAAAAAATACACATTAATTGACACGTGAAACGAGGATTTGTATCGATTAATTCCGCGAAGGAAAACCCCGCCTTTCTTTTTTAACACTAGTACTCCTAGTACGTAGTACTACGTACTTATCCTGTTTGGGTCTAGGCCTTGCATTGCCATACTTCGCCACATATTTTTGCCAAGCTTGCCTAAATTTTTCAAAATGAAAAGGAGGTACACTTGCGCATGGCTGTCGCGGTCGAACCGCACCCTCACACGGTTGCTCCTGCTCGCCGCGGTTGCACTGCACCCTCACATGCACAGTCGCTCCTGCACGCCGCAAACCCATCCAAGGGAACGCACCCTCACTGACACGTGCAGTCGCATGTGAAAAAACTAAACTCAGCCATCCTACCGCTGACACATAATTTTCGCTCATAGATTATGTTTATCCAACCGCATGTTGGGGAGTATCTGTACGACCCGTGCAGTGGTCTATTGGGGAAGAAGAAGAGGTGATGAAGAAGGGTTAGGAGACGTAGGATATTCATACAACCGCCTGAAATGGTAGACTGACCCAAGTCAGGCGACTTGCATAACAATATATGTTTTTACACAGCAAAAGATCCATAAAAACAACAACATAAAGAAAAACTATCACTGCTCGCGGAACGAGACGGCCTCGTCGTCTTTGGCTGCCGACGCGAACCAGCCGTAGCTGCCGACGTGTGTCTCCGCATCGTGGTTGTCCTCGGCCTCCAGCTACTCATTCACGCCGAGCGTGCGGGCGCTCTGCACGGACGAGAGCATCGACCGGATCAAGTCGAGGACGTCCGGTTCCGCCTGCAGGAGGGCCTCGATGGCAGCGGCATCCGCGCGCTCCGCGTCGAGTCGAGCCTCCACCGCCCAGTTCAAGTCCAGGACTTCCGGTTCTGCCTGCAGGAGGGCCTGCATGAGAGCGGCATCTGCACGCTCTGCGTCGAGTTGAGCCTCTGCCGCCCGGTTCAAGTCCAGGACGTCCGGTTCCGCCAGCAGGAGGGCCTCGATGGCAGCGGCATCCGCGTGCTCCGCCTGAAGTTGAGCCTCCGCCGCCCGGTTCACATCCATGACATCCGGTTCCACCTGCAGGAGAGCCTCGATGGCAGCGACATGCGTGCGCTCCGCTTCGAGTTGAGCCTCTGCCTCTCGGTCGTCCTTTAGTATCGCCAGGTTGAACCGCTGGTCCACCTGCACCATGGGGGACTCGAACGCCGACACGAAGTCGACGTCCATCGTCTCATACCCATCGGGGGCCTTCTGCGACGCGACCTCCGCCATGAACATTGGATCGTCTTCCTCCTCCTCGTAGCTTGGCTCCAGAGAACTCGAGGATTGGCCCGCCGCAAAGCGAGCTTGGGAACGGAGGCCTCTGGCGCCGTCCGCCACCACGATTTCGGTGCGGTGCTCCGACGTCAGCATCTTGTAGTACGTGATCTTGCGGCACACCATGGCTTTCCGGTGAACTAGGGGACGCTTGATGCGGGCTTGGGGATCTAAAGGTGGGGGAAGGGGCTGGAGATTAGGTGTTGTTTTAGGGCAGTGGCTAGCGTAGGCCGAGCAGCGAAGGTTCTGGTGTGAATAGTGGTTCTGGTGACGACCGGTCAATCGGTTTTGACTGTACATCACTCTTGTCGCGTCCGCGTTGCAGCCCGACACGCTGGACCCTCCACGTCACTCACCGACTGGAACGCGCTTCGTCTTGCGTTTTCGCTCGCTTGTGGGACCGCAGTTGAGAGCAAACCGACGTCCCTCCCCCTCCCCCGCCCGCGTCATTTTATGCGGAGTAAATAAAAATAGAGGGAGTATACTATGGATGAGGATCCCCTGACGTGGCCGAACCCATTGAGTAACTGACATGCGGGGCCTATCAAGCATGGGGTCCGCCAGTAAGTGACCGAAAGGGAGGGTAAGATAGGGATACATATGTGAAAGGAGGTTCCAACGATATAATTTTCACATTATACATCTCATGTACTATTAATATTGTCAATAGTCAAATGCGGTTTTGAAAAACGCATTAGAGCATGGTTAATAATATAGCCAGTCGATGGCTATAGGGAACCGCCATGTCATCTATAGCCATCATCTATTATATGCACTCATACAGTAGTGTGGGCTATAAGGTTGGCTATTTCCCGCAAAATTTTTTATAAGGTTGGCTATTGTATTAGTACTTTTTTCCATCTCCTCTCCATCTCTTTCTTCATATTTATTGTACATATTTAACTAGGAATGCGTATATAGCTAGGCTCTTGCATGAGAGCTCACTCCCCTTACTTTTTCACATCTCTCTCCTCCACATAGGCCTATATAAATGGAAGGAGGGAGTACAACTATGAGCACTGCATACTCTAGTACAGATGTTGTCAGTACTACACTAGTACTATTGGACAGGGAGCTTAAAAAAGTTACTATTGGACTGGCTATACGTGGCGAAATCCTAGTAGGAAGAGCATTCGCGAGAACAAGCACATTCACGTGGTTGAAAACAAATTGGAAACCATCTCGAGTACAAATCTAGGAGTACGTACGAATCTAACAATATTGATTGGGCGTTGTTGAATGTTGATACTTTTTTATCAAAGTAGAGATACTTTGACTACACATAAACTTATATGTAAACTAGAAAGGATAGGAGGGAGTACATTGTACGTTCAAAAACAAAACGAACATTTAATACCCTTTATATATGATTCGTGGATGCTATGATCACCGGTTCAAAATTTTGAATCCGCCTTAGGTATCACACATGCCCCCACTCATTCTCTCTCGATTTCATCTCGGGGTCTGGAGATCAATTGAAAGAGGACTAGGGTGGGTACAGTATGTTTGTTTTGCTTATGAACGTACATTATACTCCCTCTGATCCCCACAGACACCCCCATTTCTATCATAGAAACAGACCAAACCTTTATCTCCTTGCACGACACACAATTGATCTCTGAACATCAATCGATCTCGTCAACATGTGTCGGGGCATGAACCGAATGGGATGTCAAAACTAAGATGCGAAGCGACACGTAGTGGAGGCAAAGTGAAACTTCAAACGAACCGTTTGTTTGTATGCATGTCAGACAAATTACAAATAAACATTGGAAATACAAGCATGGTCTAGGCCCACATGCGAATGATACTCGACGGAATGTTCAAATGAGGCATGCGGGAGGATGGACTTGACCGGAGGGCGACATGATCGATGGAGAAGAGGGTTGGAGAGGAATGAGAAATAAGCAAACGCCACATAATTATACTTGAACGGCTCAAATAAACAATAAGTTCTCTCGCTTGGCCTACATAGTGAAAGGCCTAATGCGCAACGCGGAGCACTGACGCTCGAATATGGCCGGGAAAACAGGGAAACCGACATGTGGGGCACACCCGTCGGGACGATGTAGCGCAAACTAGTCCAATGGAGGAGCTGGCCCACGACCTCCTCGCCACCGGCAACCGTTCATGTGGGTCGTGGGGGCCAACAACGTGGCGCATCTCCAGCACCGCCTCTAGACACGGCAACCGCGGTGAGAGACACGCTCATCGTCGCTAGACACGGTCGTCTTGCTTTTTCAATGACATGCGTCGATCACATGTGAGCAAAGGGCATCTCCAACGTTGCCACGACCGCAGCTGACTACCCTGGCACACCAAAAACCCTCATCCCTCGCGCCGTCGCACGGTGCGTTCCAAGCCGGTGCCAGCTGCCCGCATTCATGCCGTCCGTCCGTATGCCGTCGTTAAGAGGCTCGGTGCTCGAGGAACCAACTCTGGCGACTTAATGACGCACCAGGACGCTTGGCCTCACCGGAATGCACTACTTAAAGCGGCAACGCCCAACTAACCTCCACACAATAGCACATCGTCCTCCTACCTGGCACCACATCCGCCATGACCGCAAGCGCAAATGCTTTGCGCGAGAGCTTGTCTTCGGGGATGGAGCTCGAGGTTGCTTCCCTTGCTCAAGTCACCGCACAAGCGGTGGCCACGCTCGCGGCCGATGACGGGTTCATCGTCAGCCACGCGTCCTACTTGCCATCATCTGACGTCCGGCACCGCCGAGGTCGAGGACTCCTCTGAGGATGAGTAGGGCATGGGAGGCGGCAGGGCATGGTGTGCCAACTAGCCGGTCCGTCTCCTGTGTTCTACTTTTCCTCACCGGAGACTGCACCTTCACTTCACGGGTCTTGAACCCCGCCCCCGTACATGGAGACCGCAGATGGAGGACGTCGGTCACCGCCGTAGAATAGGTTGAGGGTTGGGTTTATTTTATTTTTTTGTCCTATAAAAGTTCGAAATGTAATGAAAATCTGCCATGTTTGCATTAATCTCGGCCGGTGTATATGAACTTTCACAATAATATAGTATATTGTAGGAGTACTAGCAAGATGCCCGTGCATTGCACGGAAGATAAAGATCTTGTGGGAGAAAAGGATGAATGAGGGAAAGCCTTATCTGCAAATGCACATTCACGCATTTCACATCTTTCTACATCTACGGGAACCTACGAAAGGGTTAACGTAAATTGCCTCTCTCTCTCCTCCCCTGATTTTCATGGTGGTGGGCCCCTCCCTCCTCCCAATCTACAATCAACAGCTCACACATTTCACATTATGTTAATTACGTAACTGGGACTACGTAGGTGTAGCATTACTCGTCCTAAAAAACCCAACTAAGCCAACCTCCCAGCATATCGCGCGGGAAAAGACCCGGCCGCGCCATTTTAGTCGGGATTACCGGATTACTAGTAGTAGTATCGATGGATCGCACGAAGCAACAAGTTTTTTTTGAGGGGGCGAAGCACCTAGTTTAAAAGGAAAAAAGGCGGTACACTCACAGCACCCCTGTCGCGGTCGCATTGCACCCCACACACGTTTGGTCCTGCACACGGCTCACGCAAATGGAACACGCTTCGGCTTGCCTCTTCACTGACATGTGGGACTGCACTTGGAGAAACCGACCGTGCGCCAAACTCCCCCCGCCCACGGTGCGAAAATCCTCCCCCACCCAAAAATTCCCCCCAAATCCTAGATTCAACCGCCCTTCGGTCAACTAGCCAATAATATTCCCCAAACCCCTCCCCCTGTCCCCTCCACTCCATTCGCTCCGCCAAAGCCGCCCTCTCCTTCACGCCGATACGTCGGTGCTGCAGTTCGTCAAGGGGACGCATGGCGATCCTCTCGCTCCCACAGTACGCTCTCGTAGACTGTCGTCCTCTAGCCGCGCCGCCACTGCTGGCGACGTTCTTGTGGAGGCGCACGGTGGTCAGTGCCGCCACCGCTGGCGACTTTCGTGTGGAGATGCATGGCAGTCAGCTTCTCCCACGGTACGCCCATTCTAGACTGAGGCCCCGTGCATGTCGATGTAGCGTTGAATGTTAGCTGATAGACGCTGTTAATCTCACTGTTTGCCGAAGTAGTTTACAGTCAATATGCTCTGCTTAAGAAGCTTCCTTGTCCTGTTCTGCACTCAATCTGCTTAGCTGAGATGGCATGCCAAGGCCGATTAGTTGCTAACATATCCTGCCATATATTTATTGTGACGTAGATTGCCATGGTCTAGTAGCCAATCTGTTAGGTGAAATAGCTCTACACCGTTTTATACTCGATCTTTGTTGCTGCGATGACCTTCGATAGTTTGATGGCTGTGTGCTCGGCCTCATTGACTGCTGAAACAACCTGCCATAATTTAGGACTCAAATCTGTTTGCTGAATTAGCTTTACATATATTTTGTTACTTAGATCTGCTTGTCCAAATATCTTTCCATAGCTTTAGACATCGACCTAGGTATTTTCTTATGGACTTCATAAAAAAGCATATATGTTTTTCCTGTAATATCTAGTAGAACAACTAATTTGTATGTCTAACAGATGGACAGGACTTGGATAACTTCTTCTCGAAGATTCTCCGCTGCATATGTCGAGGGGGTTGAAAACTTCATGAACTTTATCAGAGCTGAGTACGGTGGTCCATAATCAGATGTGCTCTACCCGTGTAGCAGTTGTATGAATTCAGTTACAAGACCCCAGTCAACTGTGCAAAATCATCTACACTTGTATGGGATGTCGGTCACATAAACTAGGTGGGTTCATCATGGTGAAGCTATGAATGTCAATGTTATTGACTACTTGGAAGCAGCAGATCAGCATCTTGATCTGCCTGATGCTCAGGTGGAAGAGGAGGAGGAGGTGGTGGTGGCGGAGCCAGTGAGTTTGACCAACATTGAAACAATGCTACGAAATGCTCGTGCATTCCGTGAACTTTCACCTGCAGAAGAAAAACGGTGGGCCCGCATGTTGGAACAATGCAACGTGGCTGTCACCCCAGGAAATAAGCTGTCAGTATTCTCAGCTATGGTCACCTTTCTTCAGGTGAAACATCTGAGCGGATGACCAACAAATCATTCGATGCGATGTTGGCTGCTTTCCGCAAAGCTTTCCCAGATGTGTCTGAGCTGCCACACACCTACAGTAAAATGAAAATTTTCCTTCGTGCAGTTGGAATTGGATATGATATGATCCATGTTTGTAAGCATAATTATGTTCTGTTACGGAAGGATTATGCCAACTTAAGTGAATGCCCGAAATGCAAATCATCAAGATGGAAAGATGGCGATGCTGTGAAGAGGATTCCTCATAATGTTCTGAGACATTTTCCAATTACACCAAGATTGCAGAGGTTGTTTCATGATGCTGAACCAAGAGAGGATGTACTGTGGCATTCTAGGAGCTAGGAGTACAGAGATCAGAATGTAATGAGCCATCCATCACATGGTAGTGAGTGGAAAAGCTTCAATCAGAAGCACAAGAAGTTTGCTACTGACTCGAGAAACATTAGACTTGGCTTAGCTTCAGATGGATTTAACCCATTTGGCCACCAGAGCGCCACATATAGCATGTGGCCAGTGCTTGTTATCCCTTACAACATGCCTCCAAATCTCTGCACCAAAGAATCAAACTACATGATGGCCTTGCTCATCCCAGGTCCAAAAAGTCCTGGAAAGGATTTTGATTTGTTCATGGAGCCTCTTGTGGAGGAACTTCAACAACTATGGAGGGGTGTTCTCACTCGAGACCTATATAGCATCCCACCAGCTGATTTCTTTCTGCGTGCTGTTACAATTTTGAAACACCCACGATGCGGCTATATCTTCCACGTGTCGGGGCCTGACTTAGAGGCATAGCCGCATGGTAGGCTTGTCGCAAGAGGGGTAATCTTCACACAATCCCATGTACTGAATAGAAAGGGATAAAGAGTTGGCTTACAGTCGCCACTTCAAACAATACATAAATATCCTACATTAACCAGAATACAATCAAGGTCCGACTACGGAACCAAAATAAAAGAAGAAAACCCCAATTCCTAGATCCCCGATCGCCCCAACTGTGCTCCACTACTGATCAACTGGAAACGAAACAACACAACGGACACGATCTTCATCGACCTCCCCCTTGAACTCAGTTGCGTCATCTGCACTGGAATCATCGGCACCTGCAACTATTTGGAAGTATCTGTGAGTCACGAGGACTCAACAATCTCACACCCGCGAGATCAAGACTATTTAAGCTTATGGGTAGGAAAAGGTGGTGAGGTGGAGCTGTAACAAGCACTAGCATATATGGTGGCTAACTTACGCAAATGAGAGCGAGAAGAGGAGCAAAGCATGGTCGTGAACTAGAAGTGATCAAGAAGTGATCCTGAAACTACTTACGTTCAAACATAACTCCAAAACCGTGTTCACTTCCCGGACTCCGCCGGAAAGAGACCACCACGACTACACACGCGGCTGATGCATTTTAATTAAGCTAAGTGTCAGGTTTTCTACAACCGGACATTAACAAATTCCCATCTGCCCATAACCGTGGACACGACTTTCGAAATTTCAAACCCTGCAGGGGTGTCCCAACTTAGCCCATCACAAGCTCTCATGGTCAACAAAGGATATTCCTTCTCCCAGGAAGACCCGATTAGACTCGGAATCCCGGTTACAAGACATTTCGACAATGGTAAAACAAGACCAGCAAAGCCACCCGAATGTGCCGAAAATCCCGATAGGAGGTGCACAAATCTCGTTCTCAGGGCACACCGGATGATACATCCTAGGAGTAAAACCAAACCTTAAGTTTCCCCGAGGTGGCCCCGCAGTCTACTCGGTTCGGACCAACACTTAGACAAGCACTGGCCCGGGGGGCTTAAAATAAAGATGACCCTCGGGTTGGCCGACCCGAGGGAAGGGTAGGTGGTGGTGAGGCAAATGGTAAAACCAAGGTTGGGCCTTGCTGGAGGAGTTTTATTCAAAGCGAACTGTCAAGGGGTTCCCATAACACCCAACCGCGTAAGGAACGCCAAATCAAGGAACATAACACCGGTATGACGGAAACTAGGGCGGCAAGAGTGGAATAAAACACCATGCATAAGGCCGAGCCTTACACCCTTTACCAAGTATATAGATGCATTAATTTAATTAAGAGATATTGTGATATCCCAACAGTATCCATGTTCCAACAAGGAACAAACTTCATCTTCACCTGCACCTAGCAACGCTATAAGAGGGGCTGAGCAAAGCGGTAACATAGCCAAACAACGGTTTGCTAGGAAAAGGTGGGTTAGAGGATTGACATGGCAATATGGGAGGCATGATCTAGCAAGTGGTAGGTATCGCGGCATAGCAATAGAGCGAGCAACTAGCACGCAAATATAGAAGTGATTTCGAGGGTATGGTCATCTTGCCTGAGATCCCGCAAGGAAGAAGAACGAGTCCATGAAGAAGACAAACAGACGTAGTCGAACGGATCCTCACAAACGCGACGTTATCAGAACTAACCCGAAGAAGGAACACTGGAAAGAAGCAAACAACATTGTAAACAACCACCACATAAACATGGCATGATGCACAACCAAGTATGGTGCATGTCCGATTTAATGAAACATGGCATGGCAAAGTGCACAAACAACACCACAAGCTAAGTGGAGCTCAATATGCAACTCCATTGCGTATTGACGAAACACCACATTCAAGTTATTTAGTTCGATCTCATTTATGTACCCAACAATATTAAATGTTGATTAACATGGCAAGAGGCGGAGCAAAAGAAAACTACCTATCTAGGCAAGTTTAAATGAGGCCGGAACAACAAACAACAAGTCCGGAAACTCCTCATGTGCATATTTTTGTTATGGTACTGTTCTGCCCTAAACACAATTTTAGAGTTATTAAACATGCAAAGTAAAGCCACCATGTTAAACTAGACATTTTTCTACCCCATTTACATATAAAGTGTATTAAAATTGGAGTTACGGTTATTTAGTTATGAAATAAACCATTTTAAGATGGCAATTAAGCAAATTAATGCAAACATCATTTTAAACATTTTAAACATGCATGAAAGTTGGATATTGTGAAACTAGACAAAATTCTAGGCATTTTACATATATGAAGTTATTACACATGATGCATAGTTATTAAGTTATTATATGCATGATCAACAAGGGTTTTTCTGTAAAACTGGCAGATCCTGGAATAATAGACAAAATCGTCCAGACAGGAAAAAACATTACACGGGCCGAATTAGAGCACAGAGGGCTGGGGAAGGAGCTCACCTAGCGGGCCGTGGCCCGATCGGTGGTGGCTCGGACTGGCAGGGGAGCGGCTGGGCCTAGCACGGGCTGAGTCCACGCGTGGTCAACGCAACCACGCGTAACGAAGCGGGCGAGGGGATCCTCCGGATCGAACAGAGGCAGCGGCCACAGGAGCTTGCGAGGCGCGGGACTTGGAGCGGGCTGCGGTCAAGGGGGAACGACAGCGCTCTCTCAAACCGGACAGAGCAGAGGCGAGGCTCTCGCCGGGAAGAAACAGGACGGCGGCAGCGGGCGTGCAGGGAAGGCCGGTGAGGACCAGTCTCCGGTGGAGCCGCGAGGGACTTAGCGTGCGGGTGCAGCGATGGCGAAGGAAACGTGCATCTCGTCCTCCTCGTTCGATGCAGAGGAGGCGCGCGATGGGTCATGGTGCACTGGTGGCTTGCGGTCACCGGAGGCGCGAAGACGACGACAACGACGCATACGGAGCTCCGGCGAGGCGATGCAGATGCGGAGGAGGCGTTCACGGGCGGCCGGCGGCGGGCTTGAGCTCCTTGCAGCTTCCATGACGTTCTCCTGCGAGAACAGAGAGGACGGGAGATACTAGAGTGAGAAAGAGAAGAGGAACCAAGGGAGGAAGGGGACAGGAGGAGAAGGGAGGTGAGGCCGGCCTGGGAGTGCTGGTCGCCGGCAGCGACATGGTCATGGATGAGGAGGAGGTTGCGGCCTCGGAGGCTCGCGGGCGTGGGGACGCGCGAATCGGTGGTTGAAGGCGACTGGAGGCCAGAGGCAATGCTGGTTGGGGATGAGGAGGCCCTCGAGGCAGAGGCGCACGAAGCTTGGTCGGCCAGCGAGGTAGGAGGCCGCGGAGGAGCTCCGGTGGCCGGCTGGTGCTCGGGCTGCAAGAGGTGGACGAGGGGATCAGGGGAGGCGCTGGTTGGTGGGAGAGATCGAGACGATTTTGGATCGGGGACGCACACACTGATTGGATGGGGATGGATCCCGAGGTGGGAGATGTGGCGGCGGCGACGAGTGGATGGGACAATGTCCCTAGATTTTAGGGTTTGCCCTGTATATATATTACGTGGGTTTTTGGTTAGGGGTATTCGGTCCGTCCGATCGTAATCGGGCGGTCGAGAAAAAGAGGCTAGGGAGTCCAAATAAGAAAACGGTGATGTTTTGTAGATGTTTGGGGATGTTCTAAGTCCAACGGTGACAACTGCCCAGGTCGGGTTCGGGACAGCTTTCGGACGCACACGTGAGGGGGTCGATGCACTATGAAAGGAGGGGTTTCGGGGCTTGGCGGTTGATAGCGGACTGTGCAGAAAGCTTTGGGCTAAGAGAAGAGAAGAGAAGAGAGAGAGACCCGGCGACTGTTTCCGAAGACCGAAAACGTTCGACGATAGACCAGCTATATTGCCGCTATAAATATCCGTTGGGGCATCGAACGGACTCCGATTGCGATGAAACTTGGCAGGCGGTCTACCTACACTATAACAAGACCGCACGCCAACTTTCATCCCATTCCGAGAACATTTTCCAGCCACTTATAAAATACTATTTCGGACATGCCGCGGGCGCGTGCAAGTGTGACTTGGCTCAGAACGGACAACGGAAGGAACGGGGAGACCGGGATGGATGCAAGTTTTGAAAACATGATGATGCAATGCACACGATGACATGGCAAGATGCGACACACAAGCAAATGACATGGCACCGGCAGCGAATAACTGGAAGACACCTGGCGCAACAGTCTCGGGGCATCACAAATTTGGCGCATCCATGATTATCCGGCTTTGGGCACTATGTCAGGGCGAACGACACATGGTTACAATGCATGTGTTCGCTGTGACAGGAATCCGCTGTCATACACATTACTTAGCAAGATCTGTTACATTGTACACCGCCGTTTCCTTGCCAAGGACAAGCCGCATCCTAGAAAATACCGAAGACATGTGTTCAATGCAAAGCATGAAAACTGTGATGCGCCAAAGAGGCTCACCACCGATGAGTTGCAAGTGGAATTAGAGAAGGTCAGGCATATTACACCAGGAAACCATCCTGATAATGGTAGCGGGAAACAGAAGCGTGGCAGGGCAGAAGAGAGATTATTGTTTACCCGCAGGTCCACTTTGTGGGACTTGGAGTATTGGAAAGATTTGGATCTATGGCATAATCTTGATGTGATGCATAACGAGAAAAATATATGTGACATCATTATCGGCACACTTCTTAATATTGAAGGTAAGACGACAGATACCTTAAAATCTAGGATTGTTTTGACACACTTGGGTATCAGACAGGATTTATAAGTGCAAGATGAAGGTAAACCACGGGATATGGCACCAGCTGTGTACGTCTTGGACAAGGTAAAAAGAAAAAAATTCTGCGAGGTCTTGTCACGTGTGAGATTCCCACATGGATTTGCTTCCAACCCTTAAAGGAGAGTCAGTGCAGATGGAAACAAGGTACAAGGGTTGAAAACTCATGACTGCCACGTCCTACTTCAAAGGGTTTTACCTGTTTTCCTTAGAGGATTGGGCCGCCCTGACTTATACAGAGTAGTTGCAGAGTTGGGACAATTCTTCAGGGAACTCTGCAGTAGAAATACCAGGATAGATGCTTTGGAGCGTCTTAGAGACAAGATACCAACTATCCTATGCGACCTTGAGAAGATATATCCTCCAGCCTTCTTTGATGTGATGGTGCATTTGGCTGTTCATCTACCTGATGAGGCACTACTTAGAGGTCCAGTACAATATGGCTGGATGTACCCTATTGAAAGGCGGCTAGGCACTTTCAAGGGCTATGTTAGGAACAGAGCTAGACCCGAGGGTCCATTGCAGAGGCCTACATTGCTACAGAAGCGTTGACATTCTGCTCAAAATACATTGAAACAGCTGATCAGCTTAGCAAAGAGGTGGATGAAGACAATCCCGGCCTCAATGTTTTCGATTATTCTATTCGAGTTACAGGGAAGAGTCGACAAGAGGACAAACCTAAAGATTTGGACAAAATGGTTTGGTATGTGTTGAATAACTGTCTTGAGATACTACCTTATATCAAGTAAGTGCTAAGTACTGCAGCTTATACATCGTATCTACTAAACTTGCAGCACATTCTTATATATTTAGATGTTTGGCATGATCACTATGTTGTGCATCATCTACAAAAAGGAGTTACTGCCGCAAAATCCAAGAAACATTGACAAACTGGGTATGGCAGGATTTGCGAAATGGTTCAAGAGCCATGTAAGCTTTTGAATTGCACTGTTAGTTTTTTTTAATATATTGAGTACATAAGATGATCAACTTGTCTATTTTCTAACCATAGGTTAAGAAGATGCGGGAGGATGGGCAGGCAGTTGATGGTGCTCTTTACTCACTAGCAATGGGTCCTGATACTCGGGTAAGACATTATGAATCTTCCATTGTTGGAGATGTGCGCTACAACACCCTTGCACGAGACGAAGGCAGGAAGACACAAAACAATGCCATCATGAGCACGGATACGTATGACAAAGAGACAACTGAAATGTATGCTAACATAACAGACATTGTTCAGTTGCAGTATATCTCCAGTTTTGAGGATCATCGGTGTGTGGTTCTGTTGTGCTGTCGTTGGTATAACCTGTTTTCCAGGATCGCAAATCCCAGGGCTGATGATTATTTCAAATCCATCAATGTCAAGGCGGCGTACTAGACCAATGAGCCTTTTATTTTGGCAAATCAAGCAACATAGATATTTTTCTTGGAAGACACATTTGCACATAGCGATGACTGGAGAGTATTGCATAGGTTTGAACAGAGGAATTCATTTAATGAAGTTGCACAACAAGATGATGCTTACACTGCTCCTGATGTACAAGATAACATAGATGTTCCTAATATCTTTGAGAACCATCACGTCAATGACGCCGGCGAAAAGATTGCATGTCGTGCTGTGAACATACAAGAGTTGATCAAGAAGAAGCCAACGTTCGAGGATGTTGAGGACGAAGAAGAAGATGACACCATGGGGAATTACGATTCAGACTGATACACATGGCGAAGATGTTGATGCTGCTGCTGCAGATGATGATTACATTGCTTTTGTCGTATTTGCCTGTCAGAAGACATTTTTTATCTACTATGTGAAATTGTGTTTGGTATGACAACCGAAACCCGATGAACATGTTATTTAGTATTTTCCTGTGAGAACATCACTTGTTATGTATGCTGATTTGTGTTTGGTGATTGTATGACGACTAAAACATGATGACATTGTTGTTTAGTTGTACTCATATTTGGCTGTGAAACTTGAATTTGATGGCATAGTTTGCTGTTGGACTGCAATTTGCTCGACGTCTTCGAATGAGAACAAAGCCGACATGGCCTCTGCTAATTTATTTATTTATTACCAAAAGGGCCTCTGCTATTTATTTATTTATGAGCAAAAGGGGATACCCCCTGATTTCCGTTAATAGAAATCATTAGATGTTCACAACACTACGCCCAGCCTGCTACACAGGTTTCATTCATTACTAGTTGCAGCAAAGTGCTCATGTCATAGCCACTGAATACATCACCAGTGCTACATACACTGCAAATAAAGAGACAATCATCCTACAGAGCACATCGATTTTTCCCATTATCTTCACAAGCTCTTTCATCTCCTCATTGCTGTCAATGCCGTTCAGCAGCTGTTTCTTGGCCATGATCAGAGGAACTGCATCTTTAACCTTCTGCTCTGCATCTTCCTCTTCTGTCGTTCCTTCAGTTACTTGTCCAACACCCCAACCTGGTGGTATTGGGATTCCTCGACTAACCAAATAATCAGCGTTGTTGCACTCCCCCACATCAGCAACTTCCCAGAAATACAAATCACACGAATCTTCCCTTTTCTGCACGAATCAAATTGGAAGATCATCAACCAAACTATTAAAAACATCAGCAACTGAAAGCAGAAGAACAACACTTAAACATATTATCACCCCATGATTCGGGCATTTGTAGAAGACTCGTCAAGGGTTGAGGATTGTGGTTGAGACGCGATGGATGACTCTGCGTGATTTGCAGCAGTGGAACCACACCAACGGCAGTGGGTTGTGATGAGCAACCGGCTGCGGTGCGCGTGCCGGCAGGGGTGTGATGAGACCCACAGGCGATGGTACGGGTGGTGACTTGGCGCATATTTGGTTGTTGCCAGCTGAAGAGCAGGTGGACGAGCAGCCAGCGGACATGGTTGCTACGGCCAGAGCTTCTGATGCTAGGCAGAGTAAGTAGAGAAGAGGAGAAGTGAACGTTGGATATGTCAGTTTCATTACTTGCAGAGTAGCATAGCACCATATATAGTCATAGTCTAGGTTTGGATTCGAACAAGCTACACAAGCACGTCTCTCTTGTTTCTAAAACTCAGCAATGTCTCTTTACTGGTACACTAGCTTGTTCTGTACGCCTTCTCAAGTCTTTGATTCCTCCACCTGACATCTGGGACCCACCGGAAGGGCCTCTGTATTTCACGAAAAAACGTGCCCCCCGCTGACAGGTCAGACCCACCAGCTATCTTCGCACGCAAGGAAGTGCCTCCTTATTACGCACAAAAAATGAATACTCCCGCTACCAGCTGGAACCCAACATCGTGGGAGGCTGACTTGTGGGCATACCAAGTTGACGGGGACGGAGGGCTTTGTCAACTTAGTCAATATGAACGATTCTAGCTCCAGTTATCGTATGATGTTCATCCAACGGCAGTAGTGCTTCTTCAACCTCTGGTCTTCTTGCTCTAGCCGCCCAAACTAGTGCCGGTCGTGCCGCGTGCTCCTGCCTCCCGTGGCCGGCTGTGATGCCGCGGAGGCCTCACCTCCCCCTACTACTCCCATCGCTGGCCAGGGCATCCCTCTACTCACCCACACCCCCTGTTATTCTGTGGCGACGGTAGCCTCACACCGCAGCCGAACCAGTGAACCCTCGTACTCCTCTCCGCGTGGGCATCCACTGTCGCGTCTTCCCCGGCTCCGCGTCGTCCCTTTCCTAGGCCTCGCCGTCATCCACCGCCTTGGTGCTCTCGGCGCGGCATGGTCAATGTGGTCAACGATCGACTTCCATCGGAAGAGTACTGTACGTGGAGAGGCTGACAACTGGGTTCACAGCCGCAGCTGGGTCCATGGCCACAACCAGTTTTTTTGTGATTTGCCAAGTAAGTCGCTTTATCAGTCCTGTTGGGCTGTAAATCTTTCAAGACGCGGAGAGGTTCATTCGGCTAGCCGAGAAAATGGCCTATCAGTAATGAGAAATGGGTTGTACATTTTTAAAACACATCAAACCGGCAATCAGTTTCAAATTTCCTTTTTTCATTTCGAGATTTTAAATTGCATTGATTTTTATGCGTGGACAATTTGTTGGATTTTATATTGATATATATTTATTTTTAAAATCAGTTTGAATGTGACTCGAAATTTCAGGATTAAAAACAGTTCGGACCGCACTGGAATATGCAAAATTTCATACAAAATTTTAACCATGGCCACAATATGGGCTGTAATGCTAACAAAAAGAATATGGGTTCCAAAAGAACCTTAAGAATTAGCAAATGGGCTGTAAATTATTAGAAATAATGGCAGAAGGGTTGTATGATGTTTTCCACAGATTTGAGGCTTTCCTAAAAAAGGTTGACGCACAAGCAGTGACTGTTGGATGTCCATCCAACGGCCGTCATGCTTCTTCAATCTCTGCTCTTCCTGCTCCAGCCGCTCAAACAAGCGCCGGCGGGACTGCCTGCTCTCTCCTCCCTGCGGCTGGCTGTGCTGCCGCGCAGGCCTCATCGCCCATCGTACTCCCATCGCTGGCTAACCATCCCTCTACTCACCCACACCTGCTGTTATTCTCTGGCGAAGGCAGACGAACCAGTAAACCCTCGTACAGTCGTACTCCCCTCCGCGTGGGAAACAACTGCTGAGTCTTCCCTGCCTCCGTGTCGTTCCCTTCCTAGGCCTCGCCGTCGTCCACCGCCCTGGTGCTCTCAGCGCGACCTGGTCAACGTGGTCAATGACCAACACGCATCTGAAATGGACTGTACGTGGAGAGGCTGACAACTGGGTCCACGGACGCACGCAAGGAAATGCCTCCTTATTACGCGCAAAATAATGATTCCTCCACCTGACATCTGGGACCCATCGAAAGGGCCTCTGTATTTCGCAAAAAAACGTTACCGCCGCTGACAGCTTGGATCCACCAGCTATATCTTCGCACGCAAGGAAGTGCCTCCTTATTACGGACTAAAAATGAATACCCCCCTACTAGCTGGGACCTAGTATAGTGGGAGGCTGACTTGTGGGCCTACTAAGTTGACGGGGACGGAGGGCTTTGTCAACTTAGTCAATATGCACGATTCTAGCTCCAGTGACTGTACGATGTCCCTCCAATGGCCGTAGTGCTTCTTCAACCTCTGGTCTTCTTGCTCCAGCCGTCCAAACCAACGCCGGTCGTGCCTCGTTGTAACGCCCCAGATATAACTTTCCCAATTTGTACTCCAACTCTTGCCGTTTCCGGCGTTAAGTTATATTTATTTCTCGGGTTCGGGTCTTTGTCTCCATGTGTTGTTTTCGTTTTCATGCATCTCATATCATGTCATCATGTGCATTGCATTTGCATACGTGTTCATCTCATGCATTCGAGCATTTTCCCCCTTGTCCGTTTTGCATTCCGGCGCTTCGTTCTCCTCCGGTGGTCATTTCTAGCTTTCTTTCGTGTGTGGGGATTAAAAATTTCCGGATTGGACCGAGACTTGTCATGCGGCCTTGGTTTACTACCGGTAGACCGCCTGTCAAGTTTCATATCATTTGGACTTCGTTTGATACTCCAACGGTTAACCGAGGGACCGAAAAGGCCTCGTGTGTGTTGCAGCCCAACACCCCTCAAATTTGGCCCAAAACCCACCAAACTCTGCTCCATGTCCTAGAGCGTTCGATCACGATCGCGTGGCCGAAAACCGCACCTCATTTGGACTCTCCTAGCTCCACTTATGCCTATAAATACACCCCCCCCGAATTCGGATCTCTCTCCCTCTCCGAAACCCTAATCTCCAGATCCGCCGCTCCTCCCGCCGACGGACACGTCCGATTCGGGCCGGACGTGTCCGCCCCGCCGCCTCCAGCCTCCCACGCGTTGACACGTGGCGCCGCCACCAGCCGGCCGCCGCCGGGCCCGAAGGCCCAGAGCCGACCCCCGCACCGCCGATCCGGGCCGCGCCCGCCGTGCCTGCCGCCTCCCGCGGGCCGCCCGAGCGCCGCCGCCTCTCCTCTCGCCGGCCGCCGCCTCCACCGGCGAGCCGCGCCACCTTGCTGCTCCGGCAACCGCGCCACCGCGCCCCGCCACGGCCGGGCCTCGCCGCCGCCGCCGTCTCGCCGCCACCGGCCGGCTCCGCCGCCCGTCTCAACCGGCCGGCGCCGCCGCCCCGTCCTCCGGCCTCCCTCGTGCTCCGGCAAGCCGCCGCCTCCTCCCCCGTCGTCGCCGGTGAACAGTACCACCGCCGTCTCGGGCCGCGTGCCCCGAACCCTAGATCTGGATCCTGGGGTAGTTCTTTTTTTTCACTAAGTCCCTAGATTTTTACTCCATATGCTCCTGTTCGAGGCCCCGTAACTTTGTATCCGTATCTCCGATTCATGCATATGATATATCAAAATGTTCGTCTCGACGAGTACATCATTTCATTCCATTGCATCATTTTCATTTGAGTTCATCTTGATGCCCGAATGCTGTTAGAAGGAGGCTTCGTGAGTTAATTGTCAGATCTGATAGTTCATCTTAGACTTTTGTCATTTTTGCCATGATTATTGTGTGCATGCTATGCCTGTGAGTCCTTCATATGTTTTGTTAAGCATTTTGTCTTCTTTCCATAGGTGCAACCCATGCATTTTTAGGATGTGTGTGGTGACTTGTGCAAGCTTGCAAAGTGAGGCACCCGGGAAATCTGTTTTCAGAGACTTAGTTGTTTTCACTAAGTCTGGGATATTTTAGTTCATGATGCCATATGTTCAGCTTGTTTCCTAGTGATCCGTGCCTCTTTTGAGGATGATCAGTAAAGGAGTTTTGTTAATCATGTTGTGCTCTATCCATCCATGTCTTTGTTTCCAATTATGGAGCACCATAGCTTGAGTCAATCGAGCTCTACTTTTGCTTCGTGGTGAATCTTGGCAGATCGTCAACTCGTTTGCGATTTTGCCGGCGTTGTTGTAGTTGATCCGTGCATGCTATGCCATTGTTCTTGCCATTTCTAGCTTGTATTTTGTGTCTTCTTAATGGATGAATGCTTGCCTTGCTGTGACTTGCACCATGGTGAGTGCATCGAGCTCGTTTACATGCCTTCGTGAGTTATAGTTCAGCATGTCTCAGTTTTCACTAAGTCTGAAAAACTGATTGTGTTTTAGCTATGTTCGCGTGCCCGTTAATATATTTTGTGAACCCTTTTGGCCCCAGGTCACTTTGGGTACTTTGTTAAGCTTGTTGAGTAGCTCCATGCCATGTTCTTACTTGTCATGTTCAGGTCATGTATCATGTTGTTTTGCTGCTCCGAAGAGAGCATCGTGATCTGAAATTTCAGACTAGTGTTAATTTCACTAAGTCTGGAATCTGTTTTGCATTTGCGTTTTTGCCATGCTTGTTTGAACCTCTTAATGGATGAATTGGCCGTGGCTCAGTGCTAGTATTTTGTTAAGCATCTTGTGTGCATCCCTGCCATGTCTTTTGTTGTCATGTTTGGTGGCTGTAGCATGTTCATTTCGTTTCATTTAGATGCCTACTTGCTGTAAATCGCAGACCGGTGTCATATCTTAAAACGCTTGCCATTTCCAAACCGTAACTCCGATTCCAACGATCTTTATATCGTTTTCAAGAGATTTCATCCCCTATATCCAGTGGCACCCTTGTAATTCCAAGTTGAGGCCAGGTTCATGCATTTCCTGTCATATCTTGCATTTTGCATCCCGCATCGCATCCCGCATAGCATATCATCATTTCATCCTATTGCTTGGTCTTGCACGTGGTTGATTGTATCCTTGTTGCTTGTTTGTCTTGTTGGGTAGAGCCGGGAGACGAGTTCACTACCGAGGAGCCCGTTGAGTTTGCTTGTGAGGATCCAGTCAACTCTGACAACTGTGCAGGCAAGATGATCATACCCTCGAAATCACTACTATCTTTGCTATGCTAGTTTGCTCGCTCTTGCTATGCCAATGCTACGATGCCTACCTTTTGCTTGTCAGCCTCCCAATTGCCATGTCAACCTCTAACCCACCATGTCCTAGCAAACCATTGATTGGCTATGTTACCGCTTTGCTCAGCCCCTCTTATAGCGTTGCTAGTTGCAGGTGAAGTTTGGAGGCCGTTCCTTGTTGGAACATCATTTATTTACTTGTTGGGGATATCATTATATTGCCATGTTATCTTAATGCATGTATATACTTGGTAAAGGGTGGAAGGCTCGGCCTCTCACCTAGTGTTTTGTTTCACTCTTGCCGCCCTAGTTTCCGTCATATCGGTGTTATGTTCCCGGATTTTGCGTTCCTTACGCGGTTGGGTTATAATGGGAACCCCTTGATATTTCGCCTTGATTAAAGCTTGTCCAGCAGTGCCCAACCTTGGTTTTACCATTTTTCACCTAGCCTTTTCTTTCCCTTGGGTTCTGCAGACTCAAGGGTCATCTTATTTTAACCCCCCCGGGCCAGTGCTCCTCTGAGTGTTGGTCCGACCGAGTAGACTGCGGGGCCACCTCGGGGCAACTTGAGGGTTGGTTTTACTCGTAGGATGTCTCATCTGAGTGTGCCCTGAGAAAGAGATATGTGCAGCTCCTATCGGGATTTGTCGGCACATTCGGGCGGTGTTGCTGGTCTTGTTTTAACCTGTCGAATTGTCTTGTTGTACCGGGTTGCCGAGTCTGATCGGTGTGTCTCGGGTGGAGGTCTATTCCTTCGTTGACCGTGAGAGCTTGTCATGGGCTAAGTTGGGACCCCCCCTGCAGGGATTGAACTTTCGAAAGCCGTGCCCGTGGTTATGGGCAGATGGGATTTTGTTAATGTCCGGTTGTAGATAACTTAAACCTTAATTAATTAAAATGAATCAACTGAGTGAGTTGCCGTGATGGCCTCTTCTCGGCGGAGTCCGGGAAGTGGACACGGTGTTGGAGTTATGCTTGCGCAGGTTGTTCCTCTAGATTCTCGCTTGCGCTTTGCCTCCTCTTCTCGCTCTCTTTTGCGTATAAGATAGCCACCATATATGCTAGTCGCTTGCTGCAGCTCCACATATATTTGCCTCATCCATTCCTATAAGCTTAAATAGTTTTGATCGCGAGGGTGCGAGATTGCTGAGTCCCTGTGGCTCATAGATACTATAATTCCAGATGCAGGACCAGGTGTTTTCGCTCCAGGTGACGAGTATGAGCTCAAGTGGGAGTTCGACGAGGACTCTCAGCGTTATTATGTTTCCTTTCCCGATGATCAGTAGTGGTGCCTAGTTGGGGTTTGATTCAGGGCCTTGTCGCATGTTGGGTTCTTTTCCATTTTGGCGCCGTAGTCGGGCCATGAGTGTTTGTTTGATGGATGTTATTTATGTACTTTGATGTGACGTGGCGAGTGTAAGCCAACTATGTATCTCCCCTTTATTATTTATTACATGGGATGTTTGTGATGATTGCCTAACTTGCGACATTGCTTTCAATGCGGTTATGTCTCTAAGTCGTGCCTCGACACGTGGGAGCTATAGCCGCATCGAGGGCGTTACACTCGTGCTCCTGCCTCCTGTGGCCGGGTGCGATGCGGCGGAGGCCTCACCGCCCCTACTACTCCCACCGCTGGCCAGACCATCCCTCTACTCACCCACACCCCCTGTTTTTCTGCGGCAACGACAGCCTCACACCGCAACGAATCAGTGAACCCTCATACTCCTCTACGCGTGGGCATCCACTGCCGCGTCTTCCCCGGCTCCGTGTCGTCCCCTTCCTAGGCCTCGCCGTCGTCCACCGCCCTGGTGCTCTCGGCGCGGCATGGTCAACATGGTCAAGGAACGACTTCCATTGGAAGAGTACTATACATGGAGAGGCTGACAGCTGGGTCCATGTTAGCCGCAAGGAAATGCCTCCTTATTACGTGGAAAATAATTATTCCTCTACCTCACAGCAAGGACCCACCAGACAGGCCACCGTATTTGGCGAAAAAACGTTTCCCCCCTGACTACTGGGACCCATCAGACGGGCCACCGTATTTCGCGAAAAAAAATGTTCCCCCTGCTGTCAGCTCAGACCCACCGGATGTGCCTCCTTATTACGCACAAAAAAATGAATACTCCCCCTGCTAGTTGGGACCAACCTTGGTGGGTGGCTGACTCATGGGCCTACTAAGTTGACGGGGACGGAGTGCTTTGTCAACTTAGTCAATATGAATGATTCTAGCTCCAGTGACCGTACGATGTCCCTCGAACGACTGTAGTGCTTCTTCAACCTCTGGTATTCTTGCTCCAGCTGCCCAAAGCAGCGCCGGTCGTGCCGCATGCTCCTACCTCCCATGGCCGGCTGTGCTGCCGCGGAGGCCTCACCGCCCCTACTACTCCCACCGCTGGCCAGGCCCTGCGGCGACGGCAGCCTCACACCGTAGCCGAACCAGTGAACTCTCGTACTCCTCTCCGCGCAGGCTTCCACTGCCGCGTCTTCCCCGGCTCCACGTCGTCCCCTTCCAAGGCCTCGTCGTCGTCAATCGCCCTGGTGCTCCCGGCGCGGCATGGTCAACATGGTCAAGGAACTGCTTCCATCGGACATGCACTGTACGTGGAGCGGCTGACAGCTGGGTCCACGGCCATAGCAAGGAAATGCCTCCTTATTACACGCAAAATAATTATTCCTCCACCTGATAGTGGGGACCCACCAGACGGGCCACCGAATTTCGCGAAAAAAATGTTTTCCCCTGACTTCTGGGACCCACCAGCTACATCTTCGCACGCAAGGAAGTGCGTCCGGGCAAAAAAAACGATTCGCCCCCCTGACTGCTGGGACCCACCAGCTACATCTTCGCACGCAAAGAAGTGCCTGACAGTCGGGACCCACCTGGTCGAAGCGTACATAGCGTTGTCATTCTGGTCGCGAACGTGTACGTACATACTGGTCGATATAGAGGCACGCACGTAGCATGTACACGTACGTACAGCGGCCAGTGTGCAAGAAAGAAAATACTATTGGGGAATGTAGTAATTTCAAAATTTTCCTACGCACACGCAGGATCATGGTGATGCATAGCAACGAGATGGGAGAGTGTTGTCTACGTACCCTCGTAGACCGTTCGCGGAAGCGTTATATCAACGCGGTTGATGTAGTCGTACGTCTTCACGATCCGACCGATCCAAGTACCGAAAGCACGGCACCTCCGAGTTCTACACACGTTCGGCTCGGTGACGTCCTCGCCTTCTCGATCCAGCAAGAGGGGCGAAGTAGTAGATGAGTTCCGGCAGCACGACGGCGTGGTGACAGTGTTGGTGAAGAACAATCTCCGCAGGGCTTCGCCTAAGCACTACGAAAACTATGACGGAGGATAAACTAGAGGAGACGGGGTAGCCGACACACGGCTTGGTCTTTATTGATGTGTCTTGGGTGCTAGCCCTGCCCCTCTATTTATATGTTGAGCCTTGGGGTCGAAACTTGGAGTAAAAGCCTCCACAAAGTCGGTTTCACTCGAAAGGCAAGAGTCCTTCTCGGACTCCAGGGCCAGCCGCCAGGGTTCCCGGCGTCTGGACCCAGATGCTAGGGACCCTGGCTTCTGGCCCCTGGACTCCGCAAAACTTCCTTTTGCGCTTCCCAAAAACCTCGTGGGCTTTCCCCTTTGGCCCAGATAAAGTGTTCTCGTGCCCAAACGTTCTTGGAAACATCCGAAACCCCTTTCGGTGAATTCCGGAACCCTTCCGGAGATCAAACACTACTATCCACATATCAATCTTTACTTTCGGACCATTCTGGAGTTCCTTGTCATATCCATGATCTCATCCAAAACTCCGAACAACATTCGGTCACCAACATACATAACTCATAGTACTATATAGTCAACGAACATTAAGCGTGCGGACTCTACGGGTTCGAGAACTATGTAGACATGACCGAGATACCTCTCTGGTCAATAACCAATAGCGGGACCTGGATGCCATATTGGCTCCTACATATTCTACGAAGATCTTTATCGGTCAGACCGCATAACAACATACGTTGTTCCCTTTGTCATCGGTATGTTACTTGCCTGAGATTCGATCGTCGGTATCTCAATACCTAGTTCAATCTCGTTACCGGCAAGTCTCTTTACTCGTTCTGTAATACATCATCCCACAACTAACTCATTAGTCGCAATTCTTGCAAGGCTTATAGTGATGTGCATTACCGAGTGGGCCCAGAGATACCTCTCCGACAATCGGAGTGACAAATCCTAATCTCGAAATACGCCAACCCAACAAGTACCTTCGGAGACACCTGTAGAGCACCTTTATAATCACCCAGTTATGTTGTGATGTTTGGTAGCACACAAAGTGTTCCTCCGGTAAACGGGAGTTGCATAATCTCATAGTCATAGGAACATGTATAAGTCATGAAGAAAGCAATAGCAACATACTAAACGATCGAGTGCTATGCTAACGGAATGGGCAAGTCAATCACATCTTTCTTCTAATGATGTGATCCCGTTAATCAAATGACAACTCATGTCAATGGTTAGGAAACATAACCATCTTTGATTAACGAGCTAGTCAAGTAGAGGCATACTAGTGACACTCTGTTTGTTTATGTATTCACACATGTATCATGTTTCCGGTTAATACAATTCTAGCATGAATTATAAACATTTATCATGATATAAGGAAATAAATAATAACTTTACTATTGCCTCTAGGGCATATTTCCTTCAGTCTCCCACTTGCACTAGAGTCAATAATCTAGTTCACATCACCATGTGATTAACACCCAAAGGGTTTACTAGAGTCAATAATCTAGTTCGCATCGCTATGTGATTAACACCCAAAGAGTACTAAGGTGTGATTATGTTTGCTTGTGAGAGAAGTTTAGTCAACGGGTCTGTCACATTCAGATCTGTATGTATTTTGCAAATTTCTATGTCAACAATGCTCTGTATGGAGCTACTCTAGCTAATTGCTCCCACTTTCAATATGTATCTAGATCGAGACTTAGAGTCATCTGGATCAGTGTCAAAACTTGCATCGACGTAACCCTTTACGACAAACCTTTTGTCACCTCCATAATCGAGAAAAATATCCTTATTCCACTAAGGATAATTTTCACCGCTGTCCAGTGATCTACTCTTAGATCACTATTGTACTCCCTTGCTTAACACAGTGTAGGGTATACAATAGATCTGGTACACAGCATGGCATACTTTATAGAACCTATGGCTGAGGCATAGGGAATGATTTTCATTCTCTTTCTATCTTCTGCCGTGGTCGGGCTTTGAGTCTTACTCAATTTCACACCTTGTAACACAGGCAAGAACTCTTTCTTTGACTGTTCCATTTTGAACTATTTCAAAATCTTGTCAAGGTATGTACTCATTGAAAAACTTATCAAGCGTCTTGATCTATCTCTATAGATCTTGATGCTAAATATGTAAGCAGCTTCACCGAGGTCTTTCTTTGAAAAACTCCTTTCAAACATTCCTTTATGCTTTTGCAGAATAATTCTACATTATCTCCGTTCAACAATATGTCATTCACATATACTTATCAGAAATGCTGTAGTGCTCCCACTCACTTTCTTGCAAATACAGGTTTCACCGCAAGTCTGTATAAAACTATATGCTTTGATCAACTTATCAAAGCGTATATTCCAACTCCGAGATGGTTTCACCAGTCAATAGATGGATCACCGGAGCTTGCATATTTTGTTAGTACCTTTAGGATTGACAAAACATTCTGGTTGCATCATATACAACTCTTCTTTAATAAATCCATTAAGGAATGCAGTTTTGTTTATCCATTTGCCAGATTTCTTCAAAATGCGGCAATTGCTAATATTATTCGGACAGACTTAAGCATAGATACGAGTGATAAATTCTCATCGTAGTCAACACCTTGAACTTGTCGAAAACCTTTTTGCGACAATTCTAGCTTTTTAGATAGTAACACTACTATCAGCGTCCGTCTTCCTCTTGAAGATCCATTTAATCTCAATGGCTCGCCGATCATTGGGCAAGTCAATCAAAGTCCATACTTTGTTCTCATACATGGATCTCATCTCAGATTTCATGGCCTCAAGCCATTTCGCAGAATCTGGGCTCATCATCGCTTCCTCATAGTTTGTAGGTTCGTCATGGTCAAGTAACATGACCTCCAAAACAGGATTACCGTACCACTCTGGTGCGGACCTCACTCTGGTTGACCTACGAGGTTCGGTAGTAACTTGATCTAAAGTTATATGATCATCATCATTAGCTTCCTCATTAATTGGTGTAGGAGTCACAGGAACAGATTTTTGTGATGAACTACTTTCCAATAAGGGAGCAGGTACAGCTACCTCATCAAGTTCTACTTTACTCCCACTCACTTCTTTCGAGAGAAACTCCTTCTCTAGAACGGATCCATTCTTAGCAACGAATGTCTTGCATTCGGATCTGTGATAGAAGGTGTACCCAACTGTCTCCTTTGGGTATCCTATGAAGACGCACTTCTCCGACTTGGGTTTGAGCTTATCAAGATGAAACTTTTTCACATAAGCATCGCAACTCCAAACTTTAAGAAACGACGGCTTAGGTTTCTTGCTAAACCACAGTTCATACAGTGTCGTCTCAATGGATTTAGATGGTGCCCTTTTTAATGTGAATGCAACTGTCTCTAATGCATACCCCCAAAATGATAGTGGTAAATCGGTAAGAGACATCATAGATTGCACTATATCCAATAAAGTACGGTTACGACGTTCGGACACACCATTACGCTATGGTGTTCCAGGTGGCATGAGTTTGTGAAACTTATTCCACATTGTTTTAATTGAAGACCAAACTCGTAACTCAAATATTCTCCTCCACGATCAGATCATAGAAACTTTATTTTCTTGTTACGATGATTTTCCACTTCACTCTGAAATTATATGAACTTTTCAAATATTCTAGACTTTATGTTTCATCAAGTAGATATACCCATATCTGCTTAAATCATCTGTGAATGTCAGAAAATAACGATACCCGCCACGAGCCTCAACACTCGTCGGACCACATACATCATTATGTATGATTTCCAACAAATCTATTGCTTGCTCCATTCTTCTGGAGAACGGCGTTTTAGTCATCTTGCCCAAGAGGCACGGTTCGCAAGAATCAAGTGATTCATAATCAAGTGATTCCAAAAGCCCATCAGCATGGAGTTCCTTCATGCGTTTTACACCAATATGACCTAAACGGTAGTGCAACAAATAAGTTGCACTATTATTATTAACTTTGCATCTTTTGGATTCAATATTATGAATATGTGTATCACTACGATCGAGATCCAACAAACCATTTTCATTGGGTGTATGACCATAGAAGGTTTTATTCATGTAAACAGAACAACAATTATTCTCTAACTTAAATGAATAACCGTTTTGCAATAAACATGATCAAATCATATTCATGCTCAACGCAAACACCAAATAACATTTATTTAGGTTTAACACTAATACCGGAAGTATAGGGAGTGTGCGATGATGATCATATCAATCTTGGAACCACTTCCAACACACATCGTCACTACACCCTTAACTAGTCTCTCTTCATTCTGCAACTCCCGTTTCGAGTTACTACTCTTAACAACTGAACCAGTATCAAATACCGAGGGGTTTCTATAAACACTAGTATAGTACACATCAATAACATGTATATCAAATATAGCATTGTTCACTTTGCCATCCTTCTTATCCGCCAAATACTTGGGGCAGTTCCGCTTCCAGTGACCAGTCCCTTTCTAGTAGAAGCACTTAGTATCAGGCTTAGGTCCAGACTTGGGCTTCTTCACTTGAGTAGCAACTTGCTTGCCATTCTTCTTGAAGTTCCATTTCTTTCCCTTTGCCCTTTTCTTGAAACTAGTGGTCTTGTTAATCATCAACACTTGATGCTCTTTCTTGATTTCTACCTTCATCAATTTCATCATCATGAAAAGCTCGGGAATTGTTTTCGTCATCCCTTGCATACTATAGTTCATCACGAAGTTCTACTAACTTGGTGATGGTGACTAGAGAATTTTGTCAATCACTATTTTTATCTGGAAGATTAACTCCCACTTGATTCAAGCGATTGTAGTACCCAGACAATCTAAACACATGCTCACTGCTTGAGCTATTCTCCTCCATCTTTTAGCTACAGAACTTGTTGGAGACTTCATATCTCTCAACTCGGGTATTTGCTTAAAATATTAACTTCAACTCCTGGAACATCTCATATGATCCATGACGTTCAAAAACGTCTTTGAAGTCCCGATTCTAAGCTATTAAGCATGGTGCACTAAACTATCAAGTAGTCATCATATTGAGCTAGCCAAACGTTCATGACGTCTGCATCTGCTCCTGCAATAGGTCTGTCACCTAGTGGTGCATCAAGGACATAATTCTTCTGTGCAGCAATGAGGATAATCCTCAGATCACGGATCCAATCCGCATCATTGCTACTAACATTTTTCAACTTAGTTTTCTCTAGGAACCTATCAAAAACAAAACAGAAGAGCTAAACGCGAGCTATTGATCTAGAACATAGATATGCTAATACTACCAGGACTAAGTTCATGATAAATTAAATTTCAATTAATCATATTACTTTAGAACTCCCACTTAGATAGACATCCCTCTAATCATCTAAGTGATCACGTGATCCAAATCAACTAAACCATAACCGATCATCATGTGAAATGGAGTAGTTTTCAATGGTGAACATCACTATGTTGATCATATCTACTATATGATTCATGATCGACCTTTCGGTCTCAGTGTTCTGAGGCCATATCTGCATATGCTAAGCTCGTCAAGTTTAACATGAGTATTCTACGTGTGCAAAACTGGCTTGCACCTGTTGTAGATGGACGTAGAGCTTATCGCACCCGATCATCACGTGGTGTCTGGGCATGACGAACTTTGGCAATGGTGCATACTCAGGGAGAACACTTTTATCTTGAAATTTAGTGAGAGATCATCTTATAATGCTACCGTCAATCAAAGCAAAATAAGATGCATAAAATATAAACATCACATGCAATCAATATAAGTGATATGATGTGGCCATCATCATCTTGTGCTTGTGATCTCCATCTCCGAAGCACCATCATGATCACCATCGTCACCGGCGCGACACCTTGATCTCCATCGTAGCATCGTTGTAGTCTCGCCAATCTTATGCTTCTACGACTATCGCTACCGCTTAGTGATAAAGTAAAGCATTACATGGCGATTGCATTGCATACAATAAAGCGACAACCATTTGGCTCCTTCCAGTTGCCGATAACTCGGTTACAAAACATGATCATCTCATACAATAAAATTTAGCATCATGCTTTTACCATATCACATCACAACATGCCCTGCAAAAACAAGTTAGACATCCTCTACTTTGTTGTTGTAAGTTTTACGTGGCTGCTACGGGCTGAGCAAGAACCGTTCTTACCTATGCATCAAAACCACAACGATAGTTTGTCAAGTTGGCACTGTTTTAACCTTCGCAAGGACCAGGCGTAGCAACACTCGGTTCAACTAAAGTTAGAGAATCTGACACCTGCCAGCCACCTGTGTGCAAAGCACGTCGGTAGAACCAGTCTCGCGTAAGCGTATGCATAATGTCGGTCCGGGCCGCTTCATCCAACAATACCGCCGAACCAAAGTATGACATGCTGGTAAGCAGTATGACTTTTATCGGCCACAACTCACTTGTGTTCTACTCATGCATATAACATCTACGCATAAAACTTGGCTCGGATGCCACTGTTGGGGAACGTAGTAATTTCAAAATTTTCCTACGCACACGCAGGATCATGGTGATGCATAGCAACAAGATGGGAGAGTGTTGTCTATGTACCCTCGTAGACCGTTCGCGGAAGAGTTATATCAACGCGGTTGATGTAGTCGGATGTCTTCACGATCTGACCGATCCAAGTACAGAAAGCACGGCACCTCCGAGTTCTACACACGTTCGGCTCGGTGACGTCCTCGCCTTCTCGATCCAGCAAGAGGGGCGAAGTAGTAGATGAGTTCCGGCAGCACGACGGCATGGTGACGGTGTTGGTGAAGAACAATCTCTGCAGGGCTTCGCCTAAGCACTACGAAAACTATGACGGAGGATAAACTAGAGGAGACGGGGTAGCCGGCACATGGCTTGGTGTTTCTTGATGTGTCTTGGGTGCTAGCCCTGCCCCTCTATTTATATGTTGAGCCTTGGGGTCGAAACTTGGAGTAAAAGCCTCCACAAAGTCGGTTTCACCCGAAAGGCAAGAGTCCTTCTCGGACTCCAGGGCCAGATGCCAGGGTTCCCGGCGTCTGGAACCAGACGCCAGGGACCCTGGCGTCTGGCCCCTGGACTCGCAAAACTTCCTTTTGCGCTTTCCAAAAACCTCGTGGGCTTTCCCCTTTGGCTCAAATAAAGTGTTCTCGTGCCCAAACATTTCGGGAAACATCCGGAACCCCTTCCGGTGAATTCCGGAACCCTTCCGGAGATCAAACACTACTATCCACATATCAATCTTTACTTCCGGACCATTCCGGAGTTCCTCGTCATATCCGTGATGTCATCCGAAACTCCGAACAACATTCGGTCACCAACATACACAACTCATAGTACTATATCGTCAACGAACGTTAAGCGTGCGGACCCTACGGGTTTGAGAACTATGTAGACATTACCGAGACACCTCTCTTTTCAATAACCAATAGCGGGACCTGGATGCCCATATTGGCTCCTACATATTCTACGAAGATCTTTATCGGTCAGACTGCATAACAACATACGTTGTTCCCTTTGTCATCGGTATGTTACTTGCCGGAGATTCGATCGTAGGTATCTCAATACCTAGTTCAATCTCATTACCGGTAAGTCTCTTTACTCGTTCCGTAATACATCATCCCACAACTAACTCATTAGTTGCAATTCTTGCAAGGCTTATAGTGATGTGCATTACCGAGTGGGCCCAGAGATTCCTCTCCGACAATCGGAGTGACAAATCCTAATCTCGAAATATGCCAACCCAACAAGTACCTTCGGAGACACCTGTAGAGCACCTTTATAATCACCCAGTTACGTTGTGATGTTTGGTAGCACACAAAGTGTTCCTCTGGTAAACGGGAGTTGCATAATCTCATAGTCATAGGAACATGTATAAGTCATGAAGAAAGCAATAGCAACATACTAAACGATCGAGTGCTAAGCTAACACAATGGGTCAAGTCAATCACATCATTCTTCTAATGATGTGATCCCGTTAATCAAATGGCAACTCATGTCAATGGTTAGGAAACATAACCATCCTTGATTAACGAGCTAGTCAAGTAGAGGCATACTAGCGACACTCTGTTTGTCTATGTATGCACACATGTATCATGTTTCCGGTTAAAACAATTCTAGCATGAATAATAAACACTTATCATGATATAAGGAAAAAACTAATAAATTTATTATTGCCTCTAGGGCATATTTCCTTCAGTCTCCCACTTGCACTAGAGTCAATAATCTAGTTCACATCACCATGTGATTTAACACCAATAGTTCACATCACCATGTGATTAACACCCAAAGGGTTTACTAGGGTCAATGATCTAGTTCACATCGCTATGTGATTAACACCCAAAGAGTACTAAGGTGTGATCATGTTTGCTTGTGAGAGAAGTTTAGTCAACGGGTCTGTCACATTCAGATCCGTATGTATTTTGCAAATTTCTATGTCAACAATGCTCTGTACGGAGCTACTCTAGCTAATTGCTCCCACTTTCAATATGTATCTAGATCGAGACTTAGAGTCATCTGGATCAGTGTCAAAACTTGCATCGACGTAACCCTTTACGACGAACATTTTGTCACCTCCATAATCGAGAAACATATCCTTATTCCACTAAGGATAACTTTGACCGCTGTCCAGTGATCTACTCTTAGATCACTATTGTACTCCCTTGCTTAACACAGTGTAGGGTATACAGTAGATCTGGTACACATCCGTGACATTTTGGGCCGAACGAAATTTTTTTCTGTCATACATATGACACTTCTATGACGATAATTGTGACTAAACCCGGTATCATCATAGATGTGGTGGGCTCCTATTTCTATGACAAAAAATCATGACAAAAAATGGGCTTTTTGTCCTGGGCGGGCCGGAGACGCAGCTGCATGACATTCTTTTGGTCGTCCATGACAGAAAAAACCGTGGTAGAAGCAAGGGCGAGGAAAATTTCGGCGAGTTCCGGGTTACGGTGGGAGGTCAGGGGCCGAGCGATGCGCGTTTCTCTCATACATGTACGTGCGTGTGTGCGAGGCATTGGCTCTAACGGAACCCGAGCGAGGCGTTGGGCTCTAACTGAACCCGAGCGATTGCACTGCAGGCTACGCGTTACTGAACCCGAGCGATCGATCGATGGCTGTTAACTGAACCCGATCGAGCGATTCCTTCGCTACTGCTGCTAACTGAAGTCGATCGATGCTGCCTCTGGGATGAACAGTGAGCGTTGCGGGGGGGGGGAGGGGGTTGGATGAACAATGAGCGGTGGCGTTGCCTCTGGATGAACAGGACCCCATGGTGTGGTGGAGGGCTGGATGAACAGTAGACGGTGGAGGGGTGCCCGTGGAGGGGTGGTTGAACAGGACCCTGTGGTGTGGAGGGCTGGATGAATAGTAAACGGTGGAGGGGTGCCCGTGGAGGGGTGGTTGAACAGTAGCTGGTGGAGTAGCGCGCGGTGGAGGCTGGAGGAGGTCGACGGTAGCCCGTGGAGGCTGGAGGAGGTCGACGGTGGAGATGAACAGTATCCTGTGGAGTCCCGTTTTGTGGTACGCCACACCCCTAACGATGAATAGGACCCCCGTTTCGACCGTAGCGCTCCAACACAAGTTTGTTTCATCCGTTTTGCGGTACACCACACCCCTCCCGATCAACAGGACCCCCGTTTCGACTGTAGGAGGTCCGTTTCGTCCGTTTTGCGGTACGCCACACCCCTCCCGATCAACAGGACCCCCGTTTCGACTATAGGAGGTCCGTTTCCTCCATTTTGCGGTACGCCGGACCCCTCCCGATCAACAGGACCCCCGTTTCGACCGTAGGAGGTCCGTTTCGTCCGTTTTGCGGTACGCCAGACCCCTCCCGATGAACAGGATCCCGTTTCGAACGTGGCCGGTCAAACACAAGGCCGTTTCCTCCGTTGTGCAGTACGCCAAGCCTCGTTTCCATCGCCAGTTCCGTCCAAGCCCTCCCGATGAACACGACCACACATTCCGTTCCGACCCAGCCGGTTGGCTCCCACGCGTTCCGTTGCCTCCCGATGAACACGACGCATTCCGTCGCCTCCCCATGAACACGACGCATTCCGTTTCCTCCCCATGAACACGATGATGACGTTGTTTCTCCATTCCGACCCAGCCATGTACATAAGCCCTGGCCGTACGTATGCGCGAGTAGGCGTTCAAGATCCCGCCCGTATGTACACATACGTGGCCGTATTTTCTTTCTTGCTCCCTGGCCGCTGTACGTACGTGTATATGCTACGTGCGTGCCTCTACTACGACACATGCGCGCCTCTACATCCACCAGTATATATGTATGTACACGTTCGTGACCAGAATGACAATGCTACATACGCTTCGACCAGGTGGGTCCCGACTGTCAGGCACTTCCTTGCGTGCAAAGATGTAGCTGGTGGGTCCCAGCAGTCAGGGGGGAAACATTTTTTTGCAAAATACGGTAGCCCGTCCAGTGGGTCCCCACTGTCAGGTGGAGGAATAATTATTTTGCACGTAATAAGGAGGCACTTCCTTGTTGCGGCCGTGGACCCAGGTGTCAGCCTCTCCATGTACAGTCCATGTCCGATGGAAGCCGTTCCTTGACCACGTTGACCACGCCGCGCCGAGAGCACCAGGGCGGTGGACGACGGCGAGGCCTAGGAAGGGGACGACGCGGAGCCGGGGAAGACGCGGCAGTGGATGCTCACGCGTAGAGGAGTACGAGGGTTCACTGGTTTGCTGCGGTGTGAGGTTGCCGTCGCCGCAGAATAACATGGGGTGTGGGTGAGTAGAGGGATGGCCTGGCCAGCGGTGGGAGTTGTAGGGGGCGGTGAGGCCTCCGTCACGTCGCAGCCGGCCACGGGAGGCAGGAGCGCGAGGCATGACCGGCGCTGGTTTGGGCGGCTGGAGCAAGAAGACCAGAGGTTGAAGAAGCACTACGGCCGTTGGATGGACATCGTACGGTCACTGGAGCTAGAATAATTATTCCTCCACCTAAGTTGACATAGCTCTCCGTCCCCGTCAACTTAGTAGGCCCACAAGTCAGCCTGCCACTATACTGGGTCCCAGCTA
This sequence comes from Triticum urartu, assembly GCF_003073215.2. Classification (NCBI taxonomy): domain Eukaryota; kingdom Viridiplantae; phylum Streptophyta; class Magnoliopsida; order Poales; family Poaceae; genus Triticum; species Triticum urartu. The sequence goes on from NC_053022.1 coordinate 304,168,382, forward strand.
GCAGGGGGAGTATTCATTTTTTTGTGCGTAATAAGGAGGCACTTCCTTGCGTGCGAAGATATAGCTGGTGGGTCCGAGCTGTCAGCGGCGGTAAAGTTTTTTTCACGAAATACAGAGGCCCTTTCGGTGGGTCCCTGATGTCAGGTGGATGAATCATTATTTTGCGCGTAATAAGGAGGCATTTCCTTGCGTGCAGCCGTGGACCCAGCTGTCGGCCTCTCCACGTACAGTCCACTTCAGATGCATGTCGATCATTGACCATGTTGACCAGGCCGCGCCGAGAGCACTAGGGCGGTGGACGACAGCGAGGCCTAGGAAGGGAACGACACGGAGGCAGGGAAGACTCGGCGGTTGTTTCCCACGATTAGGGAGTACGACTGTACGAGGGTTTACTGGTTCGTCTGCCGTCGCCGGAGAATAACAACAGGTATAGGTGAGTAGAGGGATGGCTAGGCCAGCGATGGGAGTACGGTGGGGCGGTGAGGCCTGCGCGGCAGCAGAGCCGACCACGGGGAGGAGGGAGCTGGCAGTCCCGCCGGCGCTTGTTTGAGCGGCTGGAGGAGGAAGAGCAGAGATTGAAGAAGCACGACGACTGTTGGATGGCCATCCAACAGTCACAACTTGTGCGTCAACCTTTTTTTTAGGAAAACCTCAAATCTGTGGAAAAAAGCATACAACCCATCTGCCATTATTTCTAATAATTTACAGCCCATTTGCTAATTATTAAGGTTTTTTTTGGAGCCCATATTCTTTTTGTTAGCATTACAGCCCATATTGTGGCCACGGTTAAAAAATTATACGAAAATTTGCATATTTCGCCGCGGTCTGAACTTTTTTAATCCCGAAATTTCTACTCACTTTCAAACTGATTTTAAAAATAAATGTATATCAATATAAAATCCAACAAATTCTCCACGCATAAAAATTAATGTAATTTAAAATCTCGGAATGAAAAAAAAGATATTTGAAACTAATTGCCGGTTTGATGTGTTTTAAAAATGTACAGCCCATTTCTCATTACTGGTGGGCCATTTTCTCGGCCAGCCGAATGAAAGCTCTCCTCGTCTTGAAAGATTTGCAGCCCAACTGGCCTGACAAAGCGACTTACTTGGCAAATCACAAAAAAACTGGGCTGTGGCCGTGGACCCAGCTGTCAGCCTCTCGACGTACAGTACTCTTCCGATGGAATGTCGTTGACCATGCCGCGCCGAGAGCACCAAGGCGGTGGACGACGGCGAGGCCTAGGAAGGGGACGACGTGGAGCCGGGGAAGACACGGTAGTGGATGCCCACGCGGAGAGGAGTACTAGGGTTCACTAGTTCGGCTGCGGTGTGAGGCTGCCGTCACCGCAGGGCCTAGCTAGCGGTGGGAGTAGTAGGGGCGATGAGGCCTCAACGGTAGCACAGCCGGCCACTAGAGGCAGGAGCAGACGGTCTCCCCGGCGTTGGTTTGGGCGGCTGGTGCAAGAAGAGCAGCGATTCAAGAAGCAGCAGGACCGTTCGATTCAAATACAACGGTTATTGCTGCTAGAATCGTTTGTTGACTAAGTTGACAAGCGCTGCGTACGCGTCAACTTAGTAGGCCCACAGGTCAGCCTCCCAACTGGTGCGCCCCAGATGTCAGTGGGAGGAATCATTTTTTTCGCGTAATAAGGAGGCCGTTGATTGCGTGCGGCCAGACCAGCGGAGGGAGTAGGGTGGGCCGGGGAATCCTGCGCGGCATCACAGCGGGCCACAAGAGGAGGGAGCAGGCAGTCCCGCCGGCGCTAGTTTAGGCGGCTGGAGCAGGAAGATCAGAGATTGAAGAAGCACATCGGCCGTTGGATGGACATCCAACAGTCACTGCTGCTAGAATCGTGTGTTCACTGACAAAGCCTTGCGTAAACAAGCCAGCCTCAAAATCTGTGGCGTGTACAACCCATTTGCTATTATTTTTATTATTTTTACTCATTTTCTAATTCATATGGAATTTATTGCAGCCCGTTTTCCATTTTTAGAATTGCTGGCCATTTTCTGGTCAGTACCAGGGTCAAAAAATTAACTAAATATGTGGGAAATTTCAAAAATTCGCAAATTTTTGCCAGGGAACGAAATATTCTTAATCCAAAAATTAATAGCCATACTAATTTTTTTTAAAATACATTAGTACTATGTCATGTTAAGTCCAATGAAATACGTATAAGAAATCAGTGAAGAACAAAAACAAAAAAGGAAACTTATATTCCATTTGCTATAATTTTTTTGGAATTTTCAACCATTTTTGATATTACTTTTAACAGACATTGACCATACTCTTAAGCTAGGCCGGAATGCATCCCTCCTCGTCTTGAAAGATTTGCAGCCCAGTAATTCGGAGAAAACAAATAGGCCTAGCTAGGGTATTCTTCAAAAAGAAATACTGGGCTACCTATTTTCCCAAAGAACTGGTGCATGAGCATTCAGCTTTATTTATTTATTTATGTTTAGGGGACCATGAGCATGTACCTGGGCCGGATTCATGTGAGAGCCTCCCTTCTAGTTAATTATGGGCTTCTCTATTGGGCCTTCATCAGTGGGCTGCATGTTATCAACAAGTGGAAAATGTGTTCCGTACGAAAAATAGTATGCGCTACGTACGGTACAGGGAACTAAAGGATCAAACCGTGCAACGACTTCCAAAACATTGTGTTTGTCGTTCTAACAACACATTTATTCAACCAACAGACGAAATATACTACTGATTGTACATTGAAAACAGCAGCAACAGCAACCAGGGCTGGGGGTGCAACAGAAGCAGTAAGCAAGCCAGAAGAGTGAAGACGCAGCTCACTCTTCCAAACCAAACATCAGCCATCATTACAAAAGGGCTACCAAAAAAGAACAAGTGTATGCATCAAACTAAATAAATATCGTACTACACCAAGTGTATGCGTCTAACTAACGGGCTCAGTTAGACGTTACTATTTATTAAGCTGTGGAGATTGGCTGACGGCTTGAACCAGATGGGTGCCTGATGGGGGAAACTCCAGCCAGCAGGTCGAAGTCTGTTACTTGCGACCCTCTCTCCTACTTTGGGCCGCAGAGCGTGGCGGCACATATCAGGGTATGGTGCATGCAGAGACGCATGGTACACTGTGTACACGCAGTTTTGCCTGATGAACGAAACCGCGCTGCCATCATGATCCTTGCCGTTGGTTATCTCCTGGTTAATCAGATAATTCAGTCCGACAAATAGAGAGCGTGTACCAAGGCTACTTACTAGCCTCCAGTAAAAAATTCCCGAAGGCCCAGAGAAGCTGGGATCCTGCTCAAAGACCTTGCAGTGACAGTGATTGTATTCCACGAAACAACATGTCTGGTACGTGCGAAGGATCATCAATCTTTCACCGTCGTCTAATCGAGCCAGGAACCACCTGCAACTGACATGCCGCTTTTCTATGGAAGGTTCTGGGATTAGGAAGGGTAGGGACACCAGGCGGCCTACAACATCATATCAAGTTGGAGTCAAATAAAAAAGGGCTCTTGATTTGGTCAATCTTAAGAACAACATGTTATGATCATGAATGTTTTTCAGCAAATGTTGATAGTAATATAAGCAAGCCATCATGATATCCTAGGAAAGTAACATACTGCTGTAATAGCCATTTGTAGCGATGACTGGAGTAGGCCAGCAATACGTCCAGCCATGGAAGGAGTCGACAGCGTAAATGAAGCCCTTGTGTTCAATGGCATCAGAGAACCATGGAGGATGTATGATCCTGCGATGGACATGCAAATTTATCCATTTACCGCAGTGACCTGTTAGATAGGCGAGACCGAGGTTGAAGAACGCAATTAGCCTGAAGTCTTTATAATTCGCAGATCTTGTGGGCACTTGGCAGATTACAACCTTGAGCAAATCAAACTTGGTATCATGTTGGCTACTGTAAGATTCCGAGTATTCTGGGCCGCGGTGCCAAAGCAGTGTAGTGTTAATCGAAGGAAGGGGGATCAATCGCCGGGTGTAGACCTCCACGAGCATCCAGCTGCCGCGACCGTCGACGAGCACCATCCAAGACGTGTTCATGCCGACCCAGTCATACCGTTAATGTAGTTGAGGCTGACGGGGATCGGATCACAGTCAAGGGGGTTGATTGTAACGCCCCAAGACCGGAGCTTCAGATGCCTTCCAGGGTTCCCCGGTTTCGTCATGTGATTTGTTTGGTCCGTTGCATTTCATCTTTGCATCATGTGCATTGCATCATGTCATCATGCCATCATGTCATTTCTTTTCTTAACTCAACTAAATAAATGGCATGGATCTTTGATCCATTTAAACTGAGGGAATTCACGTGGTGATTTCTCTTTATAACATATACCCCAATATTAGGAGCTATATTAAATATTCCACTATTTTGGAATTCACCTTAACACACTTGCAAAATCCCAATGCCTTTGTTATCACAACTCTTGGCCTATAACTTTTCTATATATCCTTTCTCTATTTTTCCGAAGCTCCACCAAGAATCCGAACATTTTTGTACCTTCTTTCACCCACTTCCTATTCAAATTATTTGAATTTAAATCAAATGAGTTTGAATTTAAATCTTTCTATCATGGTCTTTTCTATTTTCTCGGAACAAGCATATTTTTGCGAGTCCGGGAAAATATTCCGCGTGCACAAATCCTTCCTCTAATCTTTTCTTTTCTCTCCTTTCTTTCTTTGCGGTTTTCTGTTTTCTAGGGTTTTTTTACAAATGACTTAAGGGAGAGAGAGAGCCCAGCTAAGTTCTAGGCCCATTTGCGCCTAGGCGCAGCCCCTTTCTCTACTGGGTCGGCCTCCAAGGCCCAGCCTGTGCCCTCCTTCTTAACCTAGCTCCAGGCCTACCTTCTCCCCTCGCGCCACCACAGGAGAGCTTCACTCTCTCCCGATCCCCTCCTTCTCGTTCCCTTCCGCCGCCAGCCTCGCACACACACCTGCAACCACTCCCTCTCGATCCCCATGGCCTCTCCCTTTTTCCCTCGCTCCCGCAGCTCCGCGTGGCTCCAGCGCCCAACCCAGCACCGTTGGAGAAGCCGTCCTCGTCCGTCGCCCCAACTGCAAGCCCCGCCGCGGTGCCCTGCATCGCCGAAGCCCCGCGCCAAGACCTCCCCTGCCTCGTCTTGTCTAGGGCGAGGAGGACGACCCGCATCACCTCCTCCCGTGCTTGATGCCGCAGGCGCACCAAGGGTGCCTCCCATGATCCGCCGTTGCCCGCTGCTGCTTCGTCCACCGACCTCGACCTCCAGCCATCGCGCATCGCCTCTGCCTCCGGTGGCCGTGGCACCTTGCTGCGTCGCTCAAATCACGCCTGCGCCCTCTGCTGCATGCATCCTCATGGCACTCCGCCGCCCCTTGTCTCGCCTGCAGCCATCTCCCACAACAGAGGCCGCCGTACTGCCATCTTGCACCGCCCGTCGCCATCAACCTCTCCACCTGCGTCCTGGAAGCTCTCGCCGCTGCCCCGAGTGCCCCTGTCCTCGAGCACATGCTAGCTTCGGATCCGGGCAAGCGCACTGACCCGCCGCTGCCATGGCCTTGCATCCATCTGGCTCTGTTGTTTTCACGGAGTCACTATACCATGGCCACAAACGAGACCCATCGGACATCACCAAGACTCGTTGCGTTGACTATATCGGTGCCGCTCCAGGCCATCGCTTTGTACTAGCACTACGTTGAGAAAACCCGGATACGCCAAGACTCGGGCCGAAAAGTACCACGACGTCGGTCGATTGCCAAGCACCCCTTCGTTTCGTCGAGACCGGCAAGTCCGAAGACCCCAAGTACCACAACAACCCCGAAGGGATTCAAATCCGCCAAGTTCCTCTACCGATGACTCGAACGGCTACGACCGAGTACCAATACCGTCGACCCTCAAAAAAACCCGTGGACGTCAAGTTCCGTGTCGTTGACCCCGAACCTCTACGAAAACATGTACGACTACTTCCTTGGCCGAAGATCCGTGTACAACTACCGTCGCCGAAGGCCGTGGAGTGAACGTCTACCCACATCGTGTATTTGACCAAGTTCGATGACGACCTCCGAAGAACTCGGATTCGCCAAGTTCTACTACCGTCGCACTCGGGAACCTTGTATTCGTCAAGTACCTCTCCGAAAACGAACGTGACCCACTACTTCCCTCGAAGACCCATGAACGACTACTTCCACTACGAACTCGTTCCACCAGAAACGCATGCTTCGAAGGTATAACCCCGAGACGACCGCCCGTGGACCGAATGCTTGCGATGTATGAGTTGAACCGTGTGTTGCTCCGTGTCCGAGTTGTTCTTTGCGATTTCCTCGTTGCCATGCCGTCCACCCGTGGGAACCCGGCAACCGAGATCACCACATCATCTTGCATGACACACTCACTCCCACTTCCTTTTGCACCGGTATCCCTGTGAGCTACCGGAACCGATATGTTGTCATGGCATCATTTTCGGATTCATCACCGTGGCACCCTTTCTTTCCACCACGATGACAAAATGCCCCATATATTATAACATGCCAACATTTTCATAAATTTTGCATAAAACTTGCTCATGTCATTCGCATCATGATAATAACATCGAAAATGTTTAAAATTGTTGTTGCACCAAATTGCTAAATGCATATGGGGATTTACCGGATTCGTTATTTGTTATATCCGGCCCCATTTAAATTGTTTAGATGGTGTAGTTTTGTTATGCCTCATCTCTTGCCATGTTTAACAACATTTAATATTGTTGGGTACCTAACCGAGAGAGAACTAATAATTGATGTGGTGTTCCGTCAATATCCAACGAGTTGCATATTGAGCTCCACTTAATTTGTAATTTTGTTTGTGCACTTTGCCATGCCATGCTTCATTAAACCGGACAGGCATCATGCCATGTTGATGTCAGGGTTGTTTACTATGTTGTTTGCTTCTTTCCGGTGTTGCTTCTTCCGGTTAGTTCCGATAACGTCGCATTTGTGAGGACCCGTTCGACTACGTCCGTTTGTCTTCTTCGTGGACTCGTTCTTCTTCCTTGCGGGATTTCAGGCAAGATGACCATACCCTCGAAATCACTTCTATCTTTGCTTGCTAGTTGCTCGCTCTTTTGCTATGCCTACGCTGTGATACCTACCACTTGCTTATCATGCCTCCCATATTGTTGAACCAAGCCTCTAACTCACCTTGTCCTAGCAAACCATTGTTTGGCTATGTTACCGCTTTTCTCAAGCCCTCTTATAGCGTTGTTAGTTGCAGGTGAAGATTGAAGCTTGTTCCATGTTTGGAACATGAATATTTTGTTGGGATATCAAAATATCTCTTATTTAATTAATGCATCTATATACTTGGTAAAGGGTGGAAGGCTCGGCCTTATGTCTGGTGTTTTGTTCCACTCTTGCCGCCCTAGTTTCTGTCATATCGGTGTTATGTTCCCGGATTTTGCGTTCCTTACGCGGTTGGGTAACAATGGGAACCCCTTGACAGTTTGCCTTGAATAAAACTCCTCCAGCAACGCCCAACCTTGGTTTTACCATTTGCCACCTAGCCTCTTTTTCCCTTGGGTTTCCGGAGCCCGAGGGTCATCTTATTTAAACCCCCCTGGGCCAGTGCTCCTCTGAGTGTTGGTCCGACTGAGCTGCCTGCGGGGCCACCTCGGGGCAACTCGAGGTTTGGTTTTACTCGTAGCTAGTCTCATATGAGTGTGCCCTAAGAACGAGATATGTGCAGCTCCTATCGGGATTTGTCGGCACATTCGGTCGGTGTTGCTGGATTAGTTTTAACTTGTCGGAGTTGTCTTGTAGAACAGGGATGCCGAGTCTGATCGGAATGTCTCGAGAGAAGGTATATCCTTCCTTGACCGTGAGAGCTTGTCATGGGCTAAGTTGGGACTCCCCTGCAGGGATTTGAACTTTCGAAAGCCGTGCCCGCGGTTATGGGTAGATGGGAATTTGTTAATGTCCGGTTGTAGATAACTTGAACCTTAACTTAATTAAAATGAATCAACGGTGTGTGTTACCGTGATGGTCTCTTCTCGGCTGAGTCCGGGAGGTGAACACGGTGTTGGAGTAATGTTTGCCGTAGGTTGTTCTCTAGTTCTTTGTTAGCGCTTTGCCTTATCTTCTCGCTCTCTTTTGCGAACAGGTTAGCCACCATACATGCTAGTCGCTTGCTGCAGCTCCACATATTACCTTGCCTTACCTTTAAGCTTAAATAGTCTTGATCGCGAGGGTGTGAGATTGCTGAGTCCCCGTGACTCACAGATACTTCCAAAACCAGCTTGCAGGTGTCGTTGAACCGTGCAGATGACGCAACCAAGCTCAAGGAGGAGCTCGATGAAGATCTTGTCCTTGTGTTGTTTCTTTCTAGTTGATCAGTAGTGGAGCCCAGTCGGGACGATCGGGGATCTGTGTAGCATTTGGGGTAGTCTTCTTTTATTTTGGTTCCGTAGTCAGACCTTGAGTGTATTTGGTTGATGTAATGCTTTAATCATGTAATTGTGTGAAGTGGCGATTGTAAGCCAACTATGTATCTCTTTCCCTTATGTATTACATGGGTTGTGTGAAGATTACCTCACTTGCGACATTGCTTTCAATGCAATTATGCCTCTAAGTCGTGCTTCGACACGTGGGAGATATAGCCACATCGAGGGCGTTACAAGTTGGTATCACAGCCTTCCCCGACCTTAGGAGCCCCCTGCTTGATCGAATCGCTGGCGTATTTGAGTCTAGAAAAATGTTTTGAGTCATTTAGGAACTATATATATCGGAGAGTTAGGACTTCTTTTTACTCCCCAGTCCCTTCATCGCTCTGGTGAGGCATCCTGACGTAGAGTTTTGACTCTTCTCTTCTCAAATTTCACTAATTTTTTTAGGATCACGCGGGTATCTTGGAATCGTTCCGATGGTTTTGTGACGAGAACATTGTTCTTGGTGCCTCCTGTCATTTAGGGGTTGTGGCAGTGTCCCGGGGAGTTGAGCTCCGAGGTGTTGTCGTCACAATTTTATCGTTGCAGCTCTGGAATACCTGAGTTTAGTTTCGCCGACATCGAAAATCTCTTTTATGCAGTTGTTGGTGAGATAACCTCGATGCCACCCTGTACTGGGGCAGGAGTTCGGGAGTATTGCCATAGCCCGTATAACGGATGCTTTTCGAAGGTTGAGGTAAATGATTTCCGAAGGTTTCTTGGTTATGTGTTGAAGGATGGATACAGCTGGATGTAGGATTTGCTAGCTTTGGGTGAGATATTATGCTTCCCCTGTATCCCCAACACCTGATTGCATAACTGGAAAGTTTCGGGAGTTTATAAGTGGGAATTCAAGTAGCTCTTAGGATTTCTTTCTGATAGATGTATGATATGAAATTGGGGTTCGACGTCTAGTGGTCCGCCTATCCACGGTTGGTTTTACAGTGGTCTCGTTGTGTCTTAAAGAGTCCTTGGCTATGCCGACTCGGGGACGCTTCGTATGTGATGTGCACTGCCTTGTACATGATGGTGATGTATGATCGAGCCCGTGTAGGCCCCAACACGAAAACTTCGGACGAAATCTCTATCATATGTTTGTTCTGGCTTATTCTGCAAGCCAATCCTTTGTTTTGTTTTGAGTTGTGGTATTCGAGTTGCTTCGAAATCAAATGTTGATTCTATACCTTCTCTAAACGGTGTTCTCATATTTCTATGGGAATACTAATCCTTCTTGATCATTGAGTTTATCATGTCAATCCTTTTCAACCGGTGAGTTTCTCTTCAAGTGGATCCAATCACTTCAACATTGGCAAGATCAATTATCAGTTCCTCTCAACGATGTTTGTTTCATTCGTTCCAAGCTGCCTTTGTTTTTCCCGCCCACCCACCCTTTTTCCTCAAGGACTAAGATTTCTTTATCAAGTATCCTTTTATTTTTGTGAAATATCTCCATTCTTTTCCGTCAATGTTCTTACCCGGTGATTTTCATGAAGATCCTAATGGAACCTCAAGTACATCTTTACCCATTCTAATTCTTCTCCGGTGGATTCAATTCAAGCTTTTGGTGTTGATCATATCCTTTCCTCGTTTCAAAAGTTTTATCATGCCGGTGCACCTCATAATCATCCACTCTTCGCTATTCATTTGTTCCGGAGTGCTCAAGATATCTCGAAGATTCATGTTTCCACTCTGCTTTCATTCAAACTCTTTCGAGGTTGTTATCTCATTCAAGCCTTTTAATTCAACCGGCGTAATCTCTCTTTTAATCGTTCTACGGTGTTTCTTTTCAGTGAGCCCTAACCCACAGGTCTTTTTCCAGGATCTTACCTGACTCTTCTTATTTTTCCGGAGCTATCCTCAAATATCTTTTCGAAGTTTGACGTAAGAATGAATTTTTCATCAGTCAGATGTATTTCTCCAAGATCTTTCAAATTCGTTTCATCGTTGGCTCAACCTTTCCATCCTTCATTCCAGAGTGCCTCAATAATTTTGGGTGGTGTTTCTCGTCGTCATTCTCATATTTTGAAGACCGAAGAAGAGTTTCTCTTAAATCTTGCTCCATTCTCTTCAAGGTTCGTGATTCTAGCTTGTTGCCATCCTCTCATAATTATTTACAATTGTGGGAATTCTTTTCACCCATCCGGTGCAATTCAGGAGTCTTTTCAGGTTGATTATCCGGAGTCCATCAATTCAGGTTTATTCATTCTCAGCTTTCAGTTATCATTCTCCAATCTTACCGGTGCTTCGTTCAAGTGATCTCTATTCGGCTCATGATCTCCTCGTTCTCATGTATCTAAATCCTCTCAAGCATCTTCGTTCATTTTATAATTCTTCCCGGTGTTTCTTTATCTTCTCTTTGTTCATTTTCAATGCTCACGGTGGTTCGTTCAAGATTTTTTTCTTCTTTCTTATCATATCAATTCATTCGTTGTTTCCTAATTCTACCGGTGGTTCGTCGAAGACCTTCTTAAGTTTGTGCTATATCTATCTTAATCCTTTCTATGAGAATAAGTAGTATGCCAAAATCCATTGCTTGTCATCAATTTGAATTGGTGAAGGATAAGCATAATTTAATTCTTATTATTGTTTCATCCAAGTGATTTAATTCCTTATTCCGGAGGTTCATCAAAATTCTTGATTTCAATTGTTTCATCTTTTCTTATTCGGAGTTCCAAGCTTTCCGTTTATCTCGTCGTGAAGATTCATCTAAATCATTGCAAGGCTTCACCTTGTGTTTTTCAACCGCTTTTTCCTTTCATCTTCATCATCCTTTTTGTTACTGGAGTTCTTCATGGATGTTCTACATGATGGTTCATCTATGAATTAATTCATTCTCAAAGTGTTCATTGAGATTCTTTTCTAAGGAGCTCAAGCATTCTTCATCTTGCTATCCGGAGTGCAATTCTTTCTTCCGTATCATTGGAGGTGGTATTATGTCATTCTTGATAATTTGAGTTCATGTTTCATGTTCCACATGTCGTTAAGAATGAGACATTTTAAATCCATCAATCTCTTCTTTGGAGTTATCTTGGGTTATATTTCACCTAAAGCCTTCCCTAAGGATTGTTGCTATCTATGGTGCTTATAAAGGACCCAAGTTCTTCTGTATCCTCCCGGTGAAATACTTTCTCGTCTCCTTGTTCATATCAATCCAATTCTTTTCCTGTGAGTGGCAGGTTGTCACCTCATAATTTGAGATGTATTCCACAAGACCATATCAAGCTTATACTTTCGTTGTTGGTTTCCCAACAACTCCGTTCGACCCTTCTCCTAAAGATGCCTCTTCAAGCTATTTTGTGGCAGAAGTTGGCATTTTCTTCTCCATTCTCCTATCTCAATTATCTATCTTCTATTCTTTGGTTCCGGAGGCATTGTGACGTTGCTCTCTTCTACCCATCTTCTTGTTTTGTCATGATAGTGTTCTTTTCTTTGCTTATCCATTCAACCGGAGTGTCGTGTTTTCTTTCGAGCTCTCTCATCTTATCAAATTTTGCATCCCTTCTAAACCGGAGTGCTGTCCAAATTATATCATTCTTAATCCTTTTCTATCTTGTTTTAACCGGAGTGGTTTCAATATTTATCTTGCCCTTCAACCTTAAGGTTTTTCGCAATGTTCTTTGTTCCTCTTTTCTAAAGGAGTGTTTTCGACCTTGTTCACCTTCGTTGTATTCTGTCTTGAATTTGTTCAACCTCGCAAGGTTCTTTGGTTTCACTCATTCGTTAAAGAAGCAACTTAGTTTTACCTCTTCTCTTTCTTTTCCGTTGTCCCTCCGGTGCCATTCTAGATCTCGGGTCGAGATCCTCTCGTAGTGGTGGAGTGTTGTAACGCCCCAAGACCGGAGCTTCAGATGCCTTCCAGGGTTCCCCGGTTTCGTCGTGTGATTTGTTTGGTCCGTTGTATTTCATCTTTGCATCATGTGCATTGCATCATGTCATTTCTTTTCTTAACTCAACTAAATAAATGGAGGGAATTCACGTGGTGATTTCTTTTTATAACATATACCCCAATATTAGGGAGCTATATTAAATATTCCACTATTTTCGAATTCACCTTAACACACTTGCAAAATCCCAATGCCTTTGTTATCACAACTCTTGGCCTCTAACTTTTCTATATATCCTTTCTCTATTTTTCCGGAGCTCCACCAAGAATCCGAACATTTTTGGACCTTCTTTCACCCACTTCCTATTCAAATTATTTGAATTTAAATCAAATGAGTTTGAATTTAAATCTTTCTATCACGGTCTTTTCTATTTTCTCGGAACAAGCATATTTTTGCGAGTCCGGGAAAATATTCCACGTGCACAAATCCTTCCTCTAATCTTTTCATTTCTCTCCTTTCTTTCTTTCTTTGCGGTTTTCTGTTTTCTAGGGTTTTTTTTACAAAGGACTTAAGGGAGAGAGAGAGAGCCCAGCTAAGTTCTAGGCCCATTTGCGCCTAGGCGCAGCCCCTTTCTCTACTGGGCCGGCCTCCAAGGCCCAGCCTGTGCCCTCCTTCTTAACCTAGCTCCAGGCCTACCTTCTCCCCTCGCGCCGCCACAGGAGAGCTTCGCTCTCTCCCGATCCCCTCCTTCTCGTTCCCTTCCGCCGCCAGCCTCGCACACACACCTGCAACCATTCCCTCTCGATCCCCATGGTCTCTCCCTTTTTCCCTCGCTCCCGCAGCTCCGCGTGCCTCCAGCGCCCGACTCAGCGCCGTTGGAGAAGCCGTCCTCGTCCGTCGCCCCGACTCCAAGCCCCGCCGCGGCGCCCTGCGGCGCCGGAGCCCCGCGCCAAGACCTCCCCTGCCTCGTCTTGTCTAGGCCGAGGAGGACGACCCGCATCACCTCCTCCCGTGCTCGATGCCGCAGGCGCACCAAGGATGCCTCCCATGATCCACCGTTGCCCGCTGCTGCTTCGTCCATCGACCTCGGCCTCCAGCCATCGCGCATCGCCTCTGCCTCCGGTGGCCATGGCACCTTGCTGCGTCGCTCAAATCACGCCCGCGCCCTTTGCTGCATGCATCCCCATGGCGCTCCGCCGCCCCTTGTCTCGCCTGCAGCCGTCTCCCGCAACAGAGGCCGCCGTACTGCCATCTTGCACCGCCCGTCGCCATCAACCTCTCCACCTGCGTCCTGCAAGCTCTCGCTGCTGCCCCGAGTGCCCCTGTCCTCGAGCACATGCTGTCTTCGGATCCGGTCAAGCGCACTGACCCGCCACTGCCATGGCCTTGCATCCATATGGCTCTGTTGTTTTCACGGAGTCACTGTACCATGGCCACAAACGAGACCCATCGGACATCACCAAGACTCGTTGCGTTGACTATATCGGTGCCGCTCCAGGCCATCACTTTGTACTAGCACTACGTTGAGAAAACCCGGATACGCCAAGACTCGGGCCGACAAGTACCACGATGTTTGTTGATCGCCAAGCACCCCTTCGTTTCGTCGAGACCGGCAAGTCCGAAGACCCCAAGTACCACGACAACCCCGAAGGGATTCAAATCTATCAAGTTCCTCTACCGATGACTCGAACGGCTACGACCGAGTACCAATACCGTCGACCCTCGAAAAAACCCGTGGACGTCAAGTTCCGCGTCGTTGACCCCAAACCTCTACGAAAACATGTACGACTACTTCCGTGGCCGAAGATCCGTGTACAACTACCGTCGCCGAAGGCCGTCGAGTGAACGTCTACCCACATCGTGTATTTGACCAAGTTCGATGACGACCTCCGAAGAACTCGGATTTGCCAAGTTCTACTACCGTCGCACTCGGGAACCTTAGATTCGTCAAGTACCTCTCCGAAAACGAACGTGACCCACTACTTCCCTCGAAGACCCATGAACAACTACTTCCACTACGAACTCGTTCCACCCGAAACGCATACTTCGAAGGTATAACCCCGAGACGACCGCCCGTGGACCGAATGCTTGCGATGTATGAGTTGAACCGTGTGTTGCTCCGTGTCCGAGTTGTTCTTTGCGAGTTCCTCGTTGCCATGCCATCCACCCATGGGTACCTGGCAACCTGGATCACCACATCATCGTGCATGACACACTCACTCCCAATTCCTTTTGCGTCGGTATCCCTGTGAGCTACCGGAACCGATATGTTGTCATGGCATCATTTTCGGATTCATCACCGTGGCACCCTTTCTTTCCAGCACGATGACAAAATGCCCCATATATTATAACATGCCAAAATTTTCATAAATTCTGCATAAAACTTGCTCATGTCATTCACATCATGATAATAACATCGAAAATGTTTAAAATTGTTGTTGCACCAAATTGCTAAATGCATATGGGGATTTACCGGATTCGTTATTTGTTATATCCGGCCCCATTTAAATTGTTTAGATGGTGTAGTTTTGTTATGCCTCATCTCTTGCCATGTTTAACAACATTTAATATTGTTGGGTACCTAAACGAGAGAGAACTAAATAATTGATGTGGTGTTCCGTCAATATGCAACGAGTTGCATATTGAGCTCCACTTAATTTTTAGTTTTGTTTGTGCACTTTGCCATGCCATGCTTCATTAAACCGGACATGCATCATACTTGGTTTTGCATCATGCCATGTTGATGTGATGGTTGTTTACTATGTTGTTTGCTTCTTTCCGGTGTTTCTTCTTCGGGTTAGTTCCGATAACGTCGCGTTTGTGAGGACCCGTTCGACTACGTCCGTTTGTCTTCTTCGTGGACCCGTTCTTCTTCCTTGCGGGATTTCAGGCAAGATGACCATACCCTCGAAATCACTTCTATATTTGCTTGCTAGTTGCTCGCTCTTTTGCTATGCCTATGCTGCGATACCTACCACTTGCTTATCATGCCTCCCATATGTAGCGACCTGACCCGAATGGATCACGTCTACTATGCTACGGTGTCATCCCTGGATCAGTAATGCTGACACCACACAGTACATCGAGGTTTTATAGCAGAGTTGCAATCACACACTTATTACATCGATGGCTCAAAAAGAACTTATTACAATAAATATGGCAGAAGGCCATATAATATCGATAACAGCGGAAGACTCGGAAGATAAATGGGTCCATCAACTCCAGCGGCATCACTGAGTATAGGGCCACGACCTAAACGCACCTCAATCATCGTCTGAAAAGTCTGCAACATTAACGTTGCAGCCCGAAAACGGGTCAGCACATGGAATATGCTGGCAAAGTAACACATAGAGAGTAATGGAATGAAACAGCTATACTATATGCATATATGGCTGGTGGAAAGCTCTATGGTTACAGTTTTTGCGTAAAGCCAATTTTTCCCTACTGCAAAGGAATAAATTTATTTAACTATCATGGTGGTTGTGAAACATTGAGAATGGTTGACAGCATTCTCAATCCCAATTAAAAATAATTAAAACCCAACAACATTAATTAGAGGTAACATGTTGAGATTCACAAAGATATTCAAGTACTAGATACTCAAGTTGTCCATAACCGGGGACACGGCTAATCATGATTAGTTTGTAAACTCTGCAGAGGTTTGCGCACTTTTCCCCACATGACTCGATCGCCTCCGTTTGTTTTCTCGCACTATATGGTGTTTGAGAAGACGGATGACCGAGACATAGTCTTTCAGAAGTACTAGCACCTTACATGTGGGGTAGACCGGTACACCTACATCCCCTACATCTGCTAGTCCACCCCGTAAGAGTTCGCACAACTTAGTCAACTATGCTAGAGCCCATAGTAGCATGTGGCTGCACACGGAAGTTTCTAGCATGGAAGATCTTATGATCCCTTTGAGCCTGGGTGGCGGTCCAAAAAAAACAGGCAAGTCCTGATAGACATCAGGTGCCTCAATCCACCCAGATGTGTGTTTAAGTTTCCACCTTAGATAAACCATTAAAATTATCAATCTCACATCTATCATGGATATCACTCACCCAATCCACGTCTACTAGCATAGCATGGCAATATAAGCAAACGTAGAGTAACTCCCAAAGGTTTCATAATAATACAGGTAATAGGTACTACCTCATCTACTTCCCATCCCACAATTTAATTAGATCCTAATCATGCAATGTGTGAGGATTCATCTAATGCAATAAAACATGGGTTGTAGAAAAGGTATGATCAAAGTGTTACTTGCCTTGCTGATGATCCGCGAGTCCTAGGGTTTCGAAGTAACAAGCGGCGCAATCCGGGTAATCTATCGCAGACAAACAACAAGCGTACAATAAGTACTCATCTAATGCACAGGTAAAACTCGAACAAGAGAACGAACCAGGTAGTTCAACTTAAGAACTCCGGTTGCAAAGAAAGAACGAAAAACAAACGGCGGAAGAAAACAACTCGGTTCTAGCAAGTTGAAACTAGGTCAAAATTTTACTGTAGCAAAAACTTGTTCAAGTTGATTAGACGGAACGGCGGTTTCGAGACGAAACTCCAGGCGCTTGAATCACCTGATTCCAATAAACGAGCGAAAAGAAAGACTAGAAAGAAAATCGGATCTGAGATCGCGATCGCGGAATAAATCCGACGAAAAGAAAAAGTTGAACGGTTAAACGAACGGACGTCGTTAACCTAGAAGAATCCGGTGATCACGTTCATTAGGACGAACGGTCCGGCGAACGGTCCAAAGGCAACTAAATCGGAGAAGAAAACGAATCCGATCTAGGGTTTCGGAGAAGAAAACCGATCGAAAAACTGATCTAGAAAACCGGAACGGTTTAGAGAAGAAAAGAATCGGAACGATTAGAAGAAAACGATCCGAGAAAAAGAATAGATGTAGCACGGGGCAACCTTGGCGAGGTCTCCGGTGAACGGGGCTCCGGCGGCGGCGGCGTTGGGCGGTGGCGGCGGTGGTGTATGGCGGCGGCGCGGCACGGGTGACGCAGGGCGCGGTGTGAGGCGGCGCGGCGTGGTGACGCAGGGCGTGGTGTGAGGCGCGGTGTGGAGGAGAGCTTTGATTTGATGTGTTTAGAGGGGGGGTGCTTGGGTATTTATATGGGCAAGGGAAGACAAAACTTGGGGTAGGGGACAAGAATTAGACTAGGAATAGGAAAAGATCTAGAACTAGAAAAGGAATATACGGAAATAGGACAAAAGTCCTACTAGGATTTGGTTTAGAGCAAGAGGCGAGGCGGCGGCCTCCTGCGCCAGCGCTAGGCGCGCGGCTCCCTGGGCGGTGGCCTTTGGCCCGGCTGGGCCTTGGCCTGGCCGGCCTTGGTCCAGTTTTTTTTTTATAAACGGTTCAGCGTGCAGAAAAAAAAACAAAAAGGGATCTAAACGAACTCCGAAAAATCTAAAGTAAATTTTCCCCGACTCCTAAAAATGAGCCGAACAAAATGAACTTTTCTCCGGACCTAAAATGCAATTTTCGAAAACGCGCATTTTTCCCTATCCAAATAAAATGCAAATAAACACCGGAAAGCAAAATTGATCTATTTATTATATCTTCGTTTTTCCTAAATTTGGGAAAGTCATATTATTCCCTCTCTCATATATTTTGACACCGGAAAAATTATTGAAGATAAAATAAATAAATCAAATGATCCTATTTTCAAAATTCGAGAAAACTCTCAAATATGAAAATAACGAAATCTCCAACTCTCTCCGAGGGTCCTTGAGTTGCGTGAAATTTCTAGGATCAACCAAAATGCAAGAAAAATATGATATGCATATGATCTAGTGTATAACATTCCAAATTGAAAATTTGGGATGTTACACCATATTGTTGAACCAAGCTTCTAACCCACCTTGTCCTAGCAAACCGTTGTTTGGCTATGTTACCGCTTTGCTCAGCCCCTCTTATAGCGTTGTTAGTTGCAGGTGAAGATTGAAGCTTGTTCCATGTTTGGAACATGGATATTTTGTTGGGATTTCACAATATCTCTTATTTAATTAATGCATCTATATACTTGGTAAAGGGTGGAAGGCTCGGCCTTATGTCTGGTGTTTTGTTCCACTCTTGCCGCCCTAGTTTCCGTCATATCGGTGTTATGTTCCCGGATTTTGCGTTTCTTACACGGTTGGGTAATAGTGGGAACCCCTTGACAGTTCGCCTTAAATAAAACTCCTCCAGCAATGCCCAACCTTGGTTTTACCATTTTCCACCTAGCCTCTTTTTCCCTTGGGTTTCCGGAGCCCGAGGGTCATCTTATTTAAACCCCCTTGGGCCAGTGCTCCTCTGAGTGTTGGTCCGACTGAGCTGCCCGCGGGGCCACCTCGGGGCAACTCGAGGTTTGGTTTTACTCGTAGCTAGTCTCATCTGAGTGTGCCCTGAGAACGAGATATGTGCAGCTCCTATCGGGATTTGTCGGCACATTCGGGCGGTGTTGCTGGATTTGTTTTAACTTGTCGGAGTTGTCTTGTAGAACCGGGATGCCAAGTCTGATCGGAATGTCTCGGGAGAAGGTATATCCTTCGTTGACCATGAGAGCTTGTCATGGGCTAAGTTGGGACTCCCCTGCAGGGATTTGAACTTTCAAAAGGTGTGCCCGCGGTTATGGGCATATGGGAATTTGTTCATGTCCGGTTGTAGATAACTTGAACCTTAACTTAATTAAAATGAATCAACGGTGTGTGTTACCGTGATGGTCTCTTCTCGGCGGAGTCTGGGAGGTGAACACGGTGTTGGAGTAATGTTTGCCGTAGGTTGTTCTCTAGTTCTTCGTTCATGCTTTGCCTTCTCTTCTCGCTCTCTTTTGCGAACAGGTTAGCCACCATACAGGCTAGTCGCTTGCTGCAGCTCCACATATTACCTTGCCTTACCTTTAAGCTTAAATAGTCTTGATCGCGGGGGTGTGAGATTGCTGAGTCCCCGTGACTCACAGATACTTCCAAAACCAGCTTGCACGTGCCGTTGAACCGTGCAGATGACGCAACCAAGCTCAAGGAGGAGCTCGATGAAGATCTTGTCCTTGTGTTGTTTCGTTCTAGTTGATCAGTAGTGGAGCCCAGTCGGGACGATCGGGGATCTGTGTAGCATTTGGGGTAGTCTTCTTTTATTTTGGTTCCGTAGTCGGACCTTGAGTGTATTTGGTTGATGTAATGCTTTAATCATGTAATTGTGTGAAGTGGCGATTGTAAGCCAACTATGTATCTCTTTCCCTTATGTATTACATGGGTTGTGTGAAGATTACCTCACTTGCGACATTGCTTTCAATGCGGTTATGCCTCTAAGTCGTGCTTCGACACGTGGGAGATATAGCCGCATCGAGGGTGTTACATTGATGCTCGCCACCCTACGATCGTTATGCTGCATGACACGCCGTTTCTGAAGATCAGGCGGCATCAGCAAGCAAGGAGCTGGCTTAAAAAGCTCCGGCCTGAGGGCTTTGAGTAAGCAGTACAGCCCCGACGAGCACGCGACGAGTGGCATGGCAGTGAGATTGTCCACACGCAAAACAATGAGCTTGATTACCTCTGTGGGGAGCGAATTCCAGCCACTCTTTTGGCGGACGCTGCTCGGTTCTGCCATTGTTCGTGCTTGGGTTTCAGACGAGGGGGGAGGCGCCTTAGCAGGGATGGAACATTGGACGAGATTATGTGCGGACAAAGATGGAGAAGCGAATATGTGCTGCGGGAAGTGGACAGGTGATGATGACTACATCACGCCGCTTGACTTACGAGACACATACCAGCAGCGTAGGGTCATGTCGATGCCAGACAACTTGCTTGAGTGATCACAGTACTGGTACTCCCTACAGTGCTATGCCCTAACTTGCTTGAGTAGATTATTAGAGTAGGACTCTGCTCTACTACTAGCACCGGAGGAGTAGTATATTCTAATCTAAAATAGTTACAAACTTCAATGCCCAAGCGTGGAACGACTACGTGGCGTTTGGACATGGGCGAGAACCTCAATGCCAACGGTGCTGCTCCCGTTGCACCGTATGTGTTTCTGTCCTTCCTGTTCGAAATCGTGGTAGAATTCATGATTTATTTTGTGCTTATTCGGATTAAATCTCGTAGTAACTTGCTCATCTATTCAACTGGCGCAACGTCCCCTACAGCCACTCCCGTTTCATGGACGGCCTAGTCGATGCCTCCAAGGAGCCCTTCGTCCACTACTATGAGTGCCCGATGCCGTTTTGTGGCTCGCCGGCGGACATGGTGCATCACCTCACGGATGTGTGCAACAGTCACTTCTGGCCCTTGGCGGAGAACATCAAGTACGAGACGTGCTACCCGTTCACCATGTCGGAGTCACTGGAGGATCGATGTAAGAGGGAGGGGGAGGAGATAGCGATGAACGTGAACGTGAGGGGGAGGAGATAGCGATGTCGTGGGAGGCACAATATTTATAGCGAGTAATGGCACACCTACGTAAGATGTGGACTGAGCTGCACTGACTTAACTGCAGGTCCAGTTGCGTCACTGACATGTGGGCCATACCCCTGTTGGGCCCATACGTTAGTGACCCAATGCACCTGCAGTTAAGTAACAACTACGTGGGCATATTTGTTGGAGTAAATTACGGGGGAGCGAAGGGGTGGAAATATTGTTGGTCACAACGGATTGGACGAGCGTGGGGGGAGGAGAGTCATGCATGCAGATTTTTTCACACGGGGTGGAGTGGTGGGACCGCCTGAGGGAGAAGGAGAGTTTGGCAGGCATATTGTTTCCACACATGGAGAGGAAAAGATTTGGAGACAAATGGGCTTCCTGCAGGTATGGGGAACAGTGCATAATAAGTCATCTTGCATGCCGGGCTAGGTATAGTCTCAAGTCATTAAAAACATACACGCCCCACACATGTTCATATTTCAAGGTGCACTAAATTATTGCATGCGATGATTAAGGCTGCCATAATGGTGGTATCTTAGCTAATATCATGCACACGGGAATAGCAAACATGCTGATGTGGCAAATAATTAAAGAAGAGAGGGGGGTTAGAGTAACTAGTGTTCATGCATGCATTGGTAAACACATTTTTTGTGAAGAACGACAGCACTAGTTGAGTACTTTTGCAGACTTCAAAAACTATTCCACCTCCTCTACTATCTTGCTAAGAGTAGGTGAAATTTTTGAATCAAGCCCTTTAAACTAGAAGGGAGGTAGTGGTACTCTAATAGCTAACGTCATTGTGATGACAAGATAGGACATGGCACGTACCTGGACGGAGGAACTAGTCGGCATTGTGCATTTAAGTTTTGTCCGAAGTCAATGTACCTCTACTTTCACCAGACTTATAGAAAAATGTGTCAACATTCACAATTGTCAAAGATTAGCCGTTCGGCCAATAAGGTGGCACACTTAATCGCTAAGTATAGCTTTGACAATAGATTAGATGGTATTCTTGTAAATAACGTACCGCCCTGTGTGGTGAATATTGTATCGAATGAGTGTACTGGTGTGGCTGGTTAATTAATATAAGGTGGTGTTAAAAAAAGTATAAATTTGGTCAAACACTTTGCAAACGGTTGACGTGAGTAAAAAGGACCAGAGGGAGTATCATGCATGCGGAGTAGGCAAAAAAATTGCTTGTCTAAAAAAAGGCAAAAAAATTGCTCATTTATAGCCGGTCGAAGTCTCAAAGGGCGCGACCGCGCGAGGGGGGCGAAGGTCGTGGGAGGCGCGACGTTTGACGGAATTAAGTGAAGCTACATCCACATGCCGGCATGGCGTAAGAACAGGCAGAAGCTATACCGTCAGGCCTACGATATGGGTCTAGTAGACATGACATCTAGTGGGTCCCGCATAGTTCTTGAGAACTCTTTGGGGGCTTGCAGCCGTTTATCCACCGGGCAAGCCAGCAACCCCACGCCGCTCGCACGCCCTACTCGTCCCCGTCTTCTACCTTACAACAGTTCGCTCCCAGTAGTCCCGTCCTTTCACATTAGTTCGCTCCTAGTTTTTTTTTGCGGGGTACAATAGTTCAACTTCTCCTAACCCTCCTCCAAAATTCATGGCCTCCCAAATCTCCATGGTCGCCTCTGAGTTCCAGGTTAGAGCCATCACCGGTGATCAGTTCATCATCATCTACACATGTGGATCCGAGACGGTGAAAGCATGGCTTGCTCACTTCCTACGCATGTTCAACAGTTCAACGGATGAGTGGGTCACTGGGCTAGATGTTGAGTACACCACAGTCCTGGGACGAGAGAAGGATCTAAAGGACGGAGAGAGGAAGAAGCCCGCCGTGATCCAGGTTTGCGTACATAACGTTTGCTTGGTCTACCACATATGCCATGCCGACGTTGAGTGCCAGGATTTTAAGAACTTCCTCAAGGACAAAAGAGTGAAATTCGTTACTGTAGGCTATAAGAACGACAGGGATGTCCTGCGTCGGATAGGTCTCGTTGCAGGCCAGCCCTCCGATCTCCAGAAGGCAAGCCTGGTATCCTCCTCTCAACCTTCAATGCTGACCCTGGCAGCAGCCATGATTGATCCTTCGTACGCTAAACTGAAGAAACCTCATCACGAGTTTCATCATGCATGGGAGTCGAAGACATTAGATGAAGATCACATCATGTACGCAGCAATGGATGCCTACCTTCGTTTAAATATCTACAAGGGTTGGATGAAGAAGCAGAGCCCAGTGTCTGGTTCAAGCAAAGAAGCATCGGCGAAAAGGAAGAGGAAGAGGGACGAGGACGAAGTCAAGGACGTGGACTCAGACTCCGAGTAGGTGGCAGTGCCGTCGCTCATGCTGGTTCTACTGCAGTGTCAAGCAGACTAGTTGCTTACTTTATTTTCAAGGGTGTGTTGTGCTAAGGCCCCAGCAGAACTATGTTTATGTTCTTTCTCGTTATTTGAACTCTTCAGTATGTACAATAGTACTAGTACTATGTCTTACTACTGTTCTTCTTGAAGTTGGTACTACTGCTCGTATCTTCGTATTCCTACTATAATTAATACGTTCGTACTAGTAGTATAATTTGGGTCAGTCGATTTGTGAAAGAAGTTTGACAGAGCGAAGGAAGAAGACGGCAGAAGAGGTGGAAGAAGCCCTTCTAGCCATCCATGTTGCATCAAACGGCTCACATGAGTCGACTGAACCAAATTGCTCCTTCAGATTGCAGGATCCACGTGGCATTCAAGGTCTCGAAGGTAGATTCTGCGTCCGCACCCGGTTTGCGGGCTCGACGCGCGTGCGACCGGCTTCCACCGCGACAGCCACCATGCGCGCCTCCTCCGCGCGGGTGGAGATGACAATGACACGGTTGTTCCTCCTCGCCGGCGTGCTAGAGCACGCGCTCGTACTCCTCTTCGTACGCTGCATGCATAGACGCGGCTCCACCAGTTGCTCGCGTGCTTGGCAGCATGGCGGCATCGCGAGGAGGGACTGTAGACGACGTGAGCGGGCAAGCCTTCGGCTTCATGGCACAGGGATGGCGGCGACACGGCGGTGATGGGCGAGAAATTGTTGGCCGGAGCAGGCGGGCGCCGGCATGCACAACGGCGGCGGCGGCATATTGATGAGTGCGCATGTGGGAGCGTACTTTAGTTTTATATATATATATATAAGGTTGGTCAAACTTAAAAGAAAACTGTTCTAGTACACGTAAACATTAGACTTAGGCAGCGCTTTTATTAGTTAGTACCACAGCCACGATACGGAATCCTGTGCAAGCGTGTGAACCGCGGCCGCGCGGTCGATCGAACGGTGCGTCATCGTGTCGCGCTTGAACGACATCCATCAAACCTTTTTGTGTGTGTGAAAACAATCCTCGAATATCACTCAACTTTTTTTCCTGTGAAAGTTCTTGACGCTGAATATTTCCATATATTTGAATTTAGCTCCAGTTCGTGTTTATTTGGATTTGGACGTTTTAGGTGCACCCTAGTTTTTTTAATACTGATTTTGTGTGTGTGACTGAGAGAGAATGTGTGTATGTGTCCATATGTGTGTTGTGGCGGAAGGGCAATGTGGAGACGGTGTGCGTGTGATCCAGACATAGAGAGGTGTGAATGTGCAAATGATCATGCATGAGTGAGACATAGACATATGCCGATACGTTGTGTATACATGAGAGAACGGTCTTCTAGTTTAGGGCATGTTTGGTTCCAATAAGTCACCTGTCAGGTGACTTAAAATCAGTGACTTATAAGTCACGCCTGTTTGGTTGTCATCTGACTTATAAGTCACCTGACCACACCTTCCCACCTTGTTTTTTAATGTAAAGGTGATGGGACCCACGTAAAAAGGGGTGACTTATAAGTTTTAAGTTGGGGTGGAGCAACTTATGACTTATAAGTTGGGTCCGTTTGGCAAAATAAGTCACTTTTTGCACTTTTCGACTTATAAGTTGGTGACTTATTTGGAACCAAACAGGGCCTTACTTGTGTGTGTGTGTGAGAGAGAGAGAGAGGGAGAGAGAGACAGAGAGAGGAGCATCCATAACACAACAACCATCTCTCTCGATTCGTCCGCCCCTCGCACGGTCGCATGCAACACATGCATCAACTCGCACATTTTGACACACTCACCTGACCCCTTCCCACCTCAAGGCCCGCACAATCTCTTCGTGAATACCCATTTCTCTCCTTAGGTTTGTTTTCTCTCAATATCTGACACACACACACACAAAGAGAGAGAGAGAGACACGCAGCACAACACACACACACACACTCCCCCGAGCACACAATTCATCCCCATCCAAGGTTATACGGCGACCACTCTCGCTTGTGCTTCTTTGCACCCCAACATGCACAACACCGCAATCTTCAAAGAGGGCATCGAGAAGATCGAAGACGGCGACCACACTACGCTAGAGAATGCGGGGTCATTTGGAAGCAGGGTGATGTGATGACGGCTGACTGACTCCTCCCCCCACCCTCTCTCTCTTGCACAAAATTACCAATCCCTCTCTCCCCCGCACAAAATTTTCAATCCCTCAACCCATGAGATCCTTCCCCTCTCGTCCATGTTTTTCCAGCTCTCTCATCAAACATGTTATCTATTCTCCTTCCATGTATACAGAATCCAGATGCACACGCATCTCATGCATATTACATGTATCCATCTTTCTCACAGACCTAACTTCTTCATCTCTCTTTCTCTCTCTATCTCTCTCTGTCTCGTTAGGTTTGTCTCCTACTCTCTCGTCCACATAAATACAATCTTTCCCGCCCTATCTGCTCCATCTTAAAAAGCTCTCTCTGCATGTTTCATTCACACATTGGGATATGTCAAAATGTTGCTTCTATAATGGTTGATGTAGAGTTATGGTTGTTTTTGTTGCATCCTACAAAGTAATAACTATGAAATGCATTTAGATTCTCATTTGACTGGGATTATGTGAGTTTGAGCATGTTGTGAAGTACTATAGACCTTGTATACATCTTGGGATTCGACAATGATTGCAACTATTGAATTGTATAGACCATTACATTCGAAGTCAATAGCCTAATATATTTATTTCACAATTTCAACAAATGATTAGTTCACTACAAACTAAGAAAACAAATGTGTACTCCCTCCGTTTTTATTTAAGTCCGCGTATTAGCATTGGTCAAAGTCAAGTTTTGTAAACTCTCAGAAAGCTTATAACAAAAAATATTAACATATACAATAACAAATAAATACCATTAGATTCATTATTGAATGTACTTTCACATCATACATATTTGTTATGGTAAATGTTTATATTTTCCTATAAACTTGGTCAAACTTTAGGAAGTTTGACTTGGTCAAACCTAATATGCAGAGTTTACTACTAGTACTCACTAGTTGCTTAGCCGAATCACTCAACACGCCACACGGGGAGTCCAGTGTCACAAAATTTTGAGGTCAGCGGGAAAATCTCCCGCGACCCTGATTCGAGCAGTGGGAAGTTACCATCATAGCCTTTGGAACAGGCCTACGGATGACGCTTGGTAGGGGGTTGTTTTCGTAACTTCAGGTTCACCCTACCCAGCCAACCCCACCCCGGCACCCAGAGTAGTACACCTGAATACTCCCTATTTTCTATCCCCACCGCAAAATAAACTTCTCCACGACACCGCAGCCTTCATGCTCCTCCCCTTTACATCGGCACACTCGTCCACTGCAGCGCATCTGCCTCATCGATGACCTCGTAGGCCGCACTGGAGCCGGTCCACCGTCGTCGTCATACACGGAGCCTCTTCCCCGTCATCGTCTTCCATGGTCTCGGATCTGCTTCCCGGAAGCTGACGCCAAGCGCAGAAGTACCACCGCCGTGGACAATGAACTGACTCCCATTGCCGACCATGACTCACAGAGGCCGCCGCGACCATCGTTCTCCTCCTCGATTGGTAATGTGTGTATTGAATCACTTAGCAGTACATGTGCAGTTCCAATTTTGTTCATACCTACCCTTCAAATTTCCTGGGTGCTATTGTTCCCATAAAAGTAATTGGTTATAGCCTCCATTGTCCAACAGAATATCAACTTGTAATTGTGCGTCGCTCCTGTATCACGCTGTGCTTGGGTAGGTTTTTCATCTGCAACCAGTAGTGTGGTAAACGATGGAAAGGTTTTTAGAACTAGCAAGATGCCCATGCGTTGCACGCATCAAGATGCATTTGTATGAGTAGTTTATCTTGTGGGAGAAAAGGATGAACGAGGGAAGGCCTTATTTGCAAATCTGGAGAGGGGTATGGGTATCTTTTTGCAAAATTCCCATTTGTTTCCTTCCGATCTGTCAGATATAAATCGGACGGCCTATATTGCAAGAAAAAAAGTATAGAGAAAAAAAGTAGACAGTAAAGGAAGTAGAGATAAATATAAAATATAAAATATAAAATAAATATAACAGTAGAGAAGAGAGTAGAGATAGCATGTTGAGATTTTTAAAGCGCCGCGCGTTGCGATTCTGTTGGAGATGCTCTAACATGGTAGACGAGTGCTTTAATGTTGCCCACAAGATGCGCGAGTATTACTAGTAGTATATTTTTCTTGCCATGCTGAGATTTTAAAACCACGAGTGCGAACATGCAGAGGAGTAATGAAGACCAAACATGGGATATTCGGGACATCTTCAAGGAGCGTGGCAAGTTAAAGAGGAGCTGCACCGAACCTGTAAAATGAGCTTTGGTAAGTAACACCCTTTCAATTACTTTCATGTAGCCTCGTGTTCTTCGATGTGTATATGTTGTAGTTTCTATTTCTCTTAAGCGTGGTGTTCTTCAATGTGTAATAAGAAGGGTCTTAATCATTCTAATGCTTTTGTTTTTAGCTTGATGTAGGAAGTGGGTGTTCTCACCTTGTAATCTATTTTCATTTTTTTCCTTTTGAATTCACTTCTCCGAGTTCTGTTTATCTGGCTTCTACTAAATGGATCTAGGTTGCTCTAAGTATTGATCTAAAAAATAAGTAACTTCATGTCAGGATGCAGTTCTTGCGAGGAGGGAAGTATGGTCAACCTCGAGATCATCTTTCCAAAATGAGGCTGGATTACACACAAGGTGCCAGTTCCCTAATGATGCTGGATTAGACACAAGGTGCAAATTCCCAGATGATGCTGGATTACACACAAGCCAGGTGGAGTCGTCAGCTGTTCGTGTCCTTGTGGCATTAGTAAAGGCTGAAAGAAAGCATGAAGCAACCCTTGAGAATGTAGCTAAGTTCCTGAAGAAGCTAAAAGAGAAATCATATGCTCTCTTCACCCAAGCCAAAGAAGAGATGGAAGAAGCCAGAAATAAGCTAGCAGAGGCAGAGTAGGCTAGGCGTCTCCTGCTATCTAAAACTATTGTCAATACAAAATTTCCTTCATAATAGCTAGGTTAAAATGTTTATCCAGTCAGCATGCCTGTTGTGATGTCCGTGCATCTACTGATGTGGCACAAAATGTTTTTTTGGGTCATGTAATAACAGCAATTACTTTCCAAACAATAACAGACGAAGCATTGGACATGGTATAGTTCACGCGCAAGCCCGACATTCCAAGTTCAACTTCCACATCAAACTCATGTTCACAGATATCTGCACATTCATACATAATGTCCACAACCATGATTCATTCCAAAGCCAAAAAATGTGAGGAGAGTTATAAATAAAGAAAATCCTCTACTAGTTCCTGCTACCAGTGCGAGCACAACAAGTCAAGAACATGCGTAAATTAATTATATTTTAGTCATTTTTTGTGTTCTAAAATGCCTGCCGGCTCGCGGAAGGACGTGTTGTCGGCACATGCACGGATTCAATGAAGGCAAGCAGGGCAGTCTTAAGCTGGTTGCACGCGGCGAGGAGGCGTGCTCAGCCGGGCCTGCAGCGAGTGCGGCCCTCTTGGCCGGCGCGCCGGTTCAATGCCTGCGCTATGAGAGGTCGCGTCCGTGTCAGAGCAATCACTCCCTCCAGTCCTTTTTTGTTTGGGTATAACAAAATCTCGTTTTCCATTCACATTTTACAAGTAAAATTCATGGACAAACTTTGACCCAAAGTACGATGGGGACTAGTAAACCAAAATGGAGGTAGTAGTTTTTTTAATCAAAGAAGGGTTTCCCCTTCCGATTTTCATTACTGAAAACCAGCATCTAAATCTAAACCATAGTATTTGCCCTAGAATTACCAGGTTCAACATCTCGCAACATAAACCCATACAACCTCCATCGCAAAAAAACATACAACCATGCGCCAAGGAGGTACGTAGTACTATGAATTCCATTTTCGCTCCATAACAATCGGTCTAAAAACTACTTACTACTTATAACGCGGCATTGAAAATAGGAACTCTTAACCCCGATAAAAAACTATATTTTAAACGTGGCTACTCGATCTGTGGCAACTGGCGAGCCACCGCGCTCCAAGTCGTTCACCTGTGGTCCCGACCATCAACTCCTACGGATCAAATTATCACCCGAGCTCACTATTCCTACAAAGGTGTTCTACCACATACCCGGTACCCGCGAATGCAGCAATCATGCACCTAGGGTTTTAGGGTTTATTTGTTAACGTCGCCTTTACGAGACACTCATGCGTGCGAGACAGCGAGAGGCCGACTGCGTGCGTGCGCCTCTTCTCTTCATATATGTACTCCACCGTTTGTCTGGTGTCCAAAAAATTATAATAACTACTAGCAATGTGCCAATGCGTTGCCACACAATCAAAGTAGATTAATACATATTTACTGATTTGATAGAAAAAAAGTCTAGTTTTGAAATATGTATATCACTAAAAATATGTTATGTTTCACTCAAAATATATTCCTTTGGCGGTTTTGATGAGATAAGGGAGGAATGTTGTTGGTTTCAAGATTCGAGAAGTGGTATATGTCTAATTTCTACTCTTAGTAGCAAGATGCCCGTGCGTTGCATGGAACATCAAGATGTTGTGGGAGAAAAGGATGAACGAGGGAAGGGCTTATCTGCAAATGTGGTGAAGAGTGCGGGTAAATTGCCATATTTTCCTTCCTATCCGTCAGATATAAATCGGACGACCTACATTGCAGGATGGCAGGCCCACCATCATCACCAACTCTATTTTTTATCCCTACTCTTATAAAAAGCATTGTCGGTGATGATCGTGTGCCTGCCATCCTGCAATATAGGCCGTCCGATCTATATCTGACGGATAGGAAGGAAACTATGGCAATTTTCCAAAAAGATACCCACACCCCTCTCCACATTTGCAAATAAGGCCTTCCCTCGTTCATCCTTTTCCCCCACAAGATAAACTACTCATACAAATGCATCTTGATGTTCTGTGCAACGCATGGCATCTTGCTAGTTGTTGCAAAAAGCCCATGTGTGTGTGAGAGAGAGGGAGAGTGGAGGAGGACGGAGTGCATGTATGACAAAGACACAAGGAGTGTGTGTGCGATAGGTATCAGCTTAAAATGAGGCGATATTGTGTGTGTGCACGATCGAGAGGGCGTGTCTCAAGAAGGGAAGAAAAATCTACATAGATACAAGGAGCGGGAGAGAGACATGTATGCGATGGTGGAAGCACGAGTGTGCGGGTGTATAAACCTATGTAGAGGCTAGCTAGTTGATAAATGTTTGTGAGAGAAATACGAGTCAGGGTGCGAAAGCGAGAGTCTTGTGTGTGAGAGAGAGACGGTAGTCGGGAAGGGTAGTGGAAGCAGGAGTTGTGTGTGTCTGTGTCTGTGAGAGAGAGAGGAGACGGTAGTTGGGGTTGTCTGATCGGTAAACAAATGAATAATGTCAGCCTGGGATGGAGACGAAAAGGAGACCGCAACAAATGTTGTGTCTATAGGAGAGAGAGAGAGAGTAATTTTAGTGGTATGAGTCATATGTAGAGACATATAGGGTGTGTGAGAGAATCCCATAGAGAGAAAGACAAAGTGAAAGACGAGTGGAGACTGTGTGTGTGGCGGTGAAAACGAAAGCTTAGGTACCGAGTGATACCAGAGAACAGTAGAGACGTGAGAGATAATGAAAACCATGTAATGTATAATGATAGGGAGAGTGTGACACTTCTCAAGGGAGACATCGAGAGACCATGTTTGCGAGGATAGGAGAAAGATGAAGTGAGCGTGCAGGTGAGCTGGAGAAAAGAGAGTGATAGCTACCTGAAGGAGCATGCATGCGAGAGAGATGGGCGTGAAAGGAGTGAACAAAAAATGGATTCAAATATTTGAATTCGAGATGATGATACATGTAATCCATACTCGAACCAAAATTGATCTATCAAACATGCATACTCATATGAATTCACGCACATCTATGTTATTTAATATGTAGATATTACTAATCCATACATTTTAGTAGAACATAATTTGGTTAATTTTTTTCGAATTCAACCTTAAGATTTCGAGATCGTTGTATTTGTAAATCATATTATACATATAAAGGAGCAAAATTCTTTGTTGTGCTTTTGAAAGTATATATAAAAAATGATGTATATAGAATGTAATTCCAATTGAAAATGGATCCCGCCCGAAAAAAATAGAATACAAACGGGATTCAAATTGAGTTGGCACGGTAAACGTGCACTCTATAAAATTTGAACAAAGCGGGGAAAGTCGCAGTAACCGCCCAAAACCAAAATCTGCGAGATGGAAATCACTACTGCCTATCCCTGCCACGCAAAGCCTATTGCTGGATTTCTATAGGTTACGATAGGGGTAGGTTTGTAATTTCACCCAAACGTGACGTAATCGCCTCTCACCTGGATTCATACATGGTGGGCGCGAAAACACAGTGTGTCCTCGGCCGAAATCGACTCCCTCCCCGATTCATATTTATACACGATGGGCGCCAAAAACAAACTCTCGTCGGCAAATATTCGGTGTATGCGAGATTACCGTCCTATCCCCAACCGACTAATGTTGGTGTGATGTAGTAGAAATTTGAAACGGGGGCTAAGTTTGTAAATTTCCTCGCATTTGAGACAAGCACGCCCTGAATACATGGTTCCCCCCTTCCTCTCTACCTCCCTTTTCCCCATTCGTACTTCGTGGGCGCCAAAACACCCTCTCCACCCCACCCTCCTCCATCCGCCGCCGTCCGCCACCCCATCCACCGCCGTCCTCCTCCACCATGCCGGAGCTGATACCCCGACGCCGTCGTCCATTACAAGAGATCGACCTCTCTCATCCACGGCTTTGGACCGGGATCCTTGCATCCCGTCCTCTCGCTTCATCCCCGCCGTCGTCCACCTTGCCGGCGCTGCTAATATGACCGTATCGTCCACCGCACCCTGCTGCCACCGTCTACCCTCCTAGATCTGCTTCCATGCCGCCGACAGCCATTGCTACCGCAGCACCGTTAAATTCTCAGCAGATGCATACACGGCGCCGCACCAGAGGCGGTACTCTTTCGTATCTGCTCAACTTATTTATCACAGCAAGAAAATAGATCGCCACTGCTTTACTCTGATTTCTTGTCTTGTTTGCGAAGTTGCCTTTGTCCGGTTTGCACCTTCAGATCCGCCATGGCACGCTCAACACTATACTCCCAATGCTTATGGTTTTCCCCTTTTATATTCCACACTAGTTAAATCACAGTAGACTAAATTTCAAAATTGGGTCAGTCGATTTTTTAGAGCTCGCCGGAGTTCGCCGGTGCGATCGAAGGGGCTCGAGTGGTTGTGGGGCCTCGCCGAACAAAGAAAACTCGACGCGGGTGGGGGTTGGGGCGGGGGTGGGGGTGGGGGTGGCGGAGG
Source organism: Triticum urartu (assembly GCF_003073215.2). Taxonomy (NCBI): domain Eukaryota; kingdom Viridiplantae; phylum Streptophyta; class Magnoliopsida; order Poales; family Poaceae; genus Triticum; species Triticum urartu. The sequence goes on from NC_053022.1 coordinate 304,200,799, forward strand.
AACACAGGCGGTGGGGGCCGGTGGTCCGGCCGGCGGCCCGTGCGGTGTTCTGTATGGGAAGAATCAGAGATGAGGAAGAAGAAGGGTTAGGAGACGTAGGATCTTCATCCAACCGCCTGAAATGGTCGAGAGACAGCTGGGAGTTGCATTCTTAATGCGCTCTGGTTCATCATGTGTGGGCACTGCGCAACCAACATTTTATTATCCAAAATCTGCTTGCTCTTCTTTACCATGTTCCTCTTCCGTTCTTCTTTAATATGTACTCTCTCCATTCCTAAATACAAGTCTTTGTATAGATTCCACAATGGACTACATATGGAGCAAAATGAGTGAATCTACACTCTAAAATGTATCTGGATACATCTGTATGTGATCCATAGTGGAAATCTCTACCAAGACTTATATTTTGGAACGGAGGGAGTATGATAGTAGTACAGTATGTTCCTTGTACTGAAGATGAGCAAGGACATTTGCAGTATAGAGGTCTATACGGTCGGTTGTGATGGACACTTTGAGCCTCTTTGATTCGTAGGATCTTGTAAACATAGGAATAGGATTTGTAGTGCCCTGCCCACTTGAATCCTATAAGAATAGCAAGGAAATGCGGGGAGCTGTGTCGCCTTTGAGAGTTACACTGATATTCACAGTACCGCACCTTCACTTGAAGAGAGTTGGTATCTGAAGCCTTTGTAGCCGTACCGGCAATACTAGCACATATATTCCAGCAAGTTCCACTTTGCTGATTTTACTCTGATGCTTAAGGTTTTCCCATTATATCTACACTATGATCTGTGTAGCTGCTTTGTGTCGCACTAGCAGCAGTCCACTCTTGAAGCTAAACACTGCAATGACTTACAAAATTGGCACCAAGGCATTGAGTGCCATTCTGGATGCAATGAAACTCATACGCTCCCCACCTGTTGATTCTTGTTCAGAATATGATCCCAATGACTATTCTAACCTCGAGGAGTCAAAGGCGGATGGTCTATCCTGTTTACCCATCAAGGTGCCTGTTCTAATTTGGCAATGTTTTATTGATTGCGGGTATCTTGCATATGTTGTCTTGCATTTCTTCTACTTTGTTGCACTGCCATCTGCTTAGTTTACTCATCATATATGTCGAGATGCCATGCCCATCCATTATCAATACATATTCCATCTGTCATCATACCATGTTTTTCCACTCAAATGCTGTTCTTGTGCATCAGACATCAAAAAGGAAGAGGGTGATTGCCAAACCTGAAGGAGCACCAGCAAAGTCCTTGAAAAACATGGTGGTGCCGGAGAAATCAGACAGCACCCCACTTATATTGGTTGTACAACCAGTGACACAAAACGTAGGACCGACTCTAGCAGACTGTACCCATACTTCACTGGCCACACCACTAGCCCCACCACACAGGACCTGCACTCCAGACAAAGGTATATCGATTTCATTTGCCATAGCACCAGCTGTACCACAGAAAAATCCCACTCCAGCAAAAAGTACAGCAAGTCCACCGGCCGAAGACCTATCCCAACTGCAGAGGCGGCCAAATCCTACAGATTGGAACCCCATTCCATTTATTCCCAGTTTAAAAGACAATGCTTTCAATGTTGTTAGGGACTACGTGCATATATTCCCATCATGGGAAAATTATTGTGAAGACAAACACCATTTTCACATCTTCCTGTCCAACTTACGTGTAAGTGCTATTATTCATGGTTATTATTTTCCTGTTTTCTGCTGATTGAACGCATCAATGATTTACATTACATTGTTGTAACTAGGCGAGGGTCAATCTAGATAGTCATGACAAGCAAAGCTTGCTTGTGCTTTTCAAGGAAGCAATGCAGCAGTATCGGTGTTACCTGAGGAAATCACACTTTGATGTCAAGTCTATAAACGGATTTCCGGTGAAGTATCCTGTGCTAAATTTAGAAGACATTGAATGGAAAAACCTTGTTATGCACTGGTCTCATTCCCAGGATGAGGTACTGTCTATTAAATCACATGACAATTTGAACTTCTACTTTTCCGCATGTGCCTTACAGATCTTTTTTGCAGGAAATCTACTCGAAGAAGAATTCCGGTTTGACAAGAATGACAGGATATCACAAATATGTTGCCCGCTGCTTTGCTCTTATTAGTACCTGTTGTCCTGTATCACTGTACTTGCATACATGCCTGGTTCATTATGTGACAGCAGTATGCATGATAGCTTCCTTATCAATTGTTCGCTCCAAATTATCTGATCTGTATGAATGGTTACATTATTGTAGAATATATCCAATGCCAATGTTTTTTTAGCTCTGCATTGTTCTTGTAAGTACATGTTGTCCTTTATCAGTGTACTTATAATGACAGGTAGTTGTTCATTTACCATCACTCTGCAGCTTATTTTCCCTTGCCCTCCATTTTCTACACATCAGATCTATATTTACTCTTACCATAAGGTTGGTACTGAAGAAGTTTAGCTGTGCATTGCTCTTGGCTGTACCTTTTGCCTGTATAGCTGCACTTACATTTATAGCTACTTGGTTATGTAGCATCACTCTTCATCTTATCTTAAATATTCTCCATTTTTTCGTATATTATCACATCTATATTTACTCTTAACAAAATGTAGAATAAAGGCAATGCTTTTGAAGAAGATTCTGTGGTAAACTTCTTGAATTGCCCCCCCATCAGCATGGACAAGGCCTTTATAGAGCCCGTCTTCACCAATAATGTAAGTTTGTCCATATCAAGCCTTCAAACTTTGTTGTATATATTTGGTTAGGCATGACTGCAACAGCTGTTTATTTTTAGTGTTTGCATCAAATTGCTTGTTTAAAGTTTATTATGTAGTTCATAAACAAAAGTTTGTCCTTTCTCAATTTAAGTTTTCATTTGTACAACCAAGTTCCTTTTTCATACCATGTAAATTAAACTATACAGAGCAAGTGATCTTCTTTTGCACTTCATGTATGCTTCTGTTCTTCATCCGTAATCCAGTGGTGTGGTGAACCTAACCACTACAACACAATGTCATATTCTGCAATGTCTTAACTATGAACAATGCCATATCATTCTACTATTATTTAAACCGTCTCTTTATTTGCCAATCTGAAATGGTATAAATTGACAGCACACTACCATTGATACTTATGAGTTCTTGATCTGTAATCCAGTGGTGTCGTGAAGCTGCCAACTCCTTCACAATGTCATTTCCTTCCATGTCTTGACCTGAACAATACCATATTGTGTTAATGCAATTTTAAACTGTGTCACTTTATTTGTCACTAAGAAATGTGATGAATTGTCAGCACTGATACTTTTATGTGCAAAACATGTCATCTGTCTACTTGTTTATCTTTCAGAGTGAGGAAGATATAAGTGTTGAACAAGCGCAGTCTCATCATCTTGCTCAGCTGCTTGCGCTGCAGCTCCCCAGCAGGGCTAACCTTTCTTGAACTCTATTGAAGTGTTGTCGGTTTTGTATATTATTTTGTTGGCGTGTTTATTTGCACTGGTGGCGATCTTTGGTGCCCCGTGTATGTAATCTGCTGTCTGCTTGTGCTTTATTATCATAGCAGCGAACTTTGATGCCTAGTGGATGTAATATGCCGTAATTTCTTTATTGTATAGTCTAGGTTTTTTCTTATTCACGATGCTGCAGTTATTTTACTGTATATATATCCTGTCTTCGTAGTAAACCGGCAAACCATAAAATTACGGTACATAATCGGGCCGTCATGCAATCACGATGTAGGTTGGGCCTGAAACGTGCCGAACAGCTCACGGGCCGGCAGCAGCCCGAAATGAACCCCGGCCCATGATTGTGCCAATCAAATCATGGGCTTTTAACAGGCCAAAATTGTCTCGGTCCTTGTTTGGCCCAATCAGATATCAGCTGCGAGCAGGCCAGATGCAAACCGGGCCGTAGTTAGGCCCAACTATATGACGGGCTTTTAATAGGCCGATATTAATATAGGGCCAAAATGTTAAATGGGCCCATAACAGGCCAAAACTAATATCAGGCCGAATTACTAAGTGGGCCTTTAGCAAGTGGGCCCAAAAGCATAGTGTCCAGTTCACGGGCCGAATCTGATATGGGCCATAATTGAGCCCGAAGCCTCTTAAAGGGCCGGACCTGATCTGGGCCGTAATTTGGCCCAGAACGTGGTAGGCTTTTAACGGGCTGGATCTCATATGGGCCATTATTAGGCCCGGAGCGTGGCAGGCCATTAATGGACCAGATCAAATATGGGCCGACATTTGGCCCAAAACATGGCAGCCAGTTAATGGGCCGGCCTACTAGGGTCCTCAAAATCTTGTGGGCCTACAGCTGGGCCGGCCCATTAATGTCGGTGAAATCTCATGGGCCTTTAGCTGGGCCGGCCCATTATGATCCGCAAGAATCTTGTGGGCCTTTACCTGGGCCGGCCCATTATGGCACACAAAAATCTTGTGGGCCTTTACCTGGGCCGGCCCATTATGGCCCGTAAAATCCTATGGGCCTTTAGCTGGGCCAGCCCATTATGGTCCACAAAATCTCATGGGCCTTTAGCTGGGCCGGCCCATTATGGTCCGCAAAATCTTGTGGGCCTTCAGTTGGGCCGGCCCATTTAAACTTGATGGGCCGGTCCATGTGTCAACATATCATAGGCGTGTCTCGCCCATTGGATGAGTGACACCTATGCCAATGCGGACCTGACACGTGTCTCCTCCAGCCAATGATGATTTTACACGTGGAAAATCCCCATTGGTCGGGGCTGTTAACGGGTTATCGGATCCAAAACCCGACCTGATAGTTTAACGGCGTTCCGTTACGGTGGATGCCACGTGTCGGTCACCCTTGAAGAAAGCACTTCTGTGACGCGCGATTTATCGTCATCGAAGTGGACACTTCCGTGATGATAATTTTGGTAATGTCATGGAACACTACTATGACAGCACAGGTATGACTATCTTGATTCTGTCATAAATTTGTCATGGATGTACATGCATGACAAAAAACACGACCTACTGTGACAAACACGTATCATCATGGAAGTGTATTTTTTTTGTAGTGAGAATGTCATGCAGCTGCGTCTCCGGCCCGCCCAGGATGAAAAGCCCATTTTTTGTCATGATTTTTTTTCATAGAAGTAGGACCCCACCACATCTATGATGATACCAGATTTTGTCACAATTATCGTCATAGAAGTGTCATAAGTTTGACATAAATTTTTTCGTTTGGCCAAAATGTTACAGATGTGTCTTTTTTTGCAGTGCCTTCTTGTTTGTATACAGCCCACTGCTGATGTTACTACTGAGGGAGCAGGTGTTGTCTCCCATGGTCGCACTCTCCGGACCTATTCCAACACCCATTGCATGGTATTCGAGATGGATAGTAGTGTGCTAGCGCCAACACCTTATCCCTGGTACAGTATTGATAGTCTTGGAGAAAACTCGCTCTTCCTTGGACCAAACTATCCAATGATGGTGAAAGGCGATCCAACTGCTGTTGACACAACGTTACTACCATTTATGAGAAGCAACTGTATCTATACGTCAGACATTGCGGTGGTTCCCTACCCTGGTCGTGATATAGTAGGTCGCTTCAGCCTGGATGATCAGTCTTGCGTTGGTCTCGAGATTGATAGTAGCTGGCTCTTCCCAGAGAATCGCTTGTGGTTCAAAGCAAGCGTTTCCAACGCCGAGGATTGGTTGAGTTGAAGTTCATTTCATTGCTTGTTATTTGTTGTGTGATGAAAACTTTAGTATTTATAATGTATCCTCGTTGTCGTTGTGGGTTGATGACCTGTTGTATGTAATAAAATGATATGCATGTGATAAACTTACTAAATTTATGAATGGATTTCGAGTTGCTTCTCTGAGTGGGTGCTGCAACGAGGCAAAAAATATTTTCCAAATACATAATTGTACATGCATTGCAACAGGTTATCGGATGAGGCCAATCAACAATAGTACACTATTTGTACTAGCTTCACATGCTACACTATCTCTACATCTACGTACGTAATACAACAAGTTTTAAGCTTGAGACCAGCCACCCATCCTCACAAGGAACACTTTTTAACCTAGCACAGACTCCAGGAAATTTGGCCACAGTGTGAGGCGAGCCATATGTTAATGCGTTTTCTGTACGTAACCAGCACCTCGAATCCCCGATACTACTACTAGTACTATAAGTAGTAGGAGTAGTAGGGTGGCATGGGACAGAACAAGCATTCACGTCCAGGAGTACGACACACGCCACCAGCACAACTTCCATCTGACACCATATTTCTTGGAGTCCATGCTATAACAATATCTTCAACCTCGCCGTTTCTCTAACTCAGCCATCGCGCGGCAGGCGAGGTGGGGGTTTTCCGATAGTCGGTTTCCTCAACTGCGGTCCCTCTTGTAAGGCCAACTCCAGTGCACGACCCCAAATGGACCTCCATTTTGCCCGGATTCTGTCCGTTTGGGTAGGGCAATGGGGTCGTGTTCGGGCCATTTCTCAGATGCGGTGGTCGTGCGCTGAACGCGCGGACGCATCCCGGCCGTGTACATTTTTCTTTGCAAACACATATCTTTTTTTCATCATTGATTTTTTGGTACATGGAAATACATCACCAAATTTTTGACTAGACAAGCAAGACCAAAGAAAACAAGAACCATAAGAATACATTTTAGAAGATATCTAACTTCCATAACTGCTCCTGTAAGTTGGATTAGTGCCTTCTCGATACATTCATTGTTGATCTGCGGAGGCTTGATTTTGCGTGATTCTTTCTTCTTCGAGTGTAAAGAAGTAGACGTGTCTAGCCTCTATTCTATCAACAAGTGCACTAGTCTCATCTCTAGTCTCTATGCTAGCTAAAAGTGCTAGAACATCTACTAAATTGCACTCTATCAATATATCGTTGTACTCTTCTTCCCAATACCAAAACTTGCATCCATTCTACACAATAAAATTTGAAGTTAGCACAACTAGTCTAATCCGAGAGCACAACCGAAGATTTGGTCGATTTCTTCCTCCTTTTGCCAACACGTGGGACATCCAGCATCCAGGTCATGTTATGCAAGAAAATAAAGTGGTAGTTGAATCCACGTGATGTTCATCTCGGGTTAAACTGTAAATAGAATCTTACTACTCTTGAGTAACTCCAAAAGCGGCCACCAAAGATCTTTATTGGATTTGTTTTTCATCACCAGCACGTCGAGGTGAAAGATGTGCAGGTTCAGTGGGTCCTCTTGCGTTTTCACTGACATGTGGGACCGCATATGAGTAAACAGACGATGGGCTCCGCGTGTCTGCTGGCTGGCTGAGAAGAGAGATAGAGGAGGGCTGAGCACGGACTCCAGGAAATTTGTTCTTCATAACCAGCACCTCGATATAGTGGGGTGGCATGGGCCATAACTAGCATTCATGTCTAGCAGTACGACACACGCCACCCACACGAGTCCCATCCGACACCGATTTTCTTGGAGTCCGTGCTACAACCATCTCTTCTCCCTCCTGTTTTCTCAGCCATCGCGCAGTGGGCGGGGTGGGGGCTTGCCGATAGTCGGTTTGCTCAACTACGGCCCCACTTGTAAGTGAAAATGCAACACAACACGCATTCCCCCTTGAGCGGCGTGCCGAACCAACCGTGTGGGGGTGCGATGCGAACATGACAGGCTTTTCCTTTTGAACTTGTAACTTGTAAAATTTGGTTCTTCTCCATGGCACGACCGATAGATAGAAATAACGATTTTCCCTAGAGTAATGAGAAGTTTGGTTCTGGCGCGGTTCATGCAAGGAGTACGTACGAAAATTATGAAGTTGATGCGAAAGGTAAGATAATTACTAGTAGTACCATATACTACTACATGGATTTGATGGAAAGATAAAGATACATACGGATCCATCAACGACATCCTCACGCGCTAGTGCACTGGGTCACCAATCGACGTGTGAGGAGCAGCGACGTTGGCGGCAAGCTCAACGTGCTTCTGAACAATGCTGTCCAAGGTTGCCCTGCAGTCCAAGAAGGCCAGCGTCCTATCATCCTCCTCTTGCATGTAGTAGTCCTTGTGGACGATTTACGCGTAGACGTGGCTGATTATGTCGTTGGTGTCTTGGTGCGCCAGGCGCTGCGCAGCGAGTGCGACCTCGAGGTGGACATTCTCTGGTGCAATGACGGGCAGTCGCAGGGCCACCAGTGCATCGAAGAGGTTGTCCCCATAGAGTCCATTGAGGTGGCAGGCATCACAGAGCCTAGGCGCGTGGGCTGGAGGCGTACGTCAAGGTCGTCCGCGAGCTTCTTGACAACGATGAACTTGTCGAGGAAGCCGACAAGGACCTCGTCGAACAAGGAGACGAAGTTGTCGTCCAAGCGGCCCCTCGCCCTGGCGGCCTCAAGCACTACCTGGAGATGTTCCTCGGTGTTGGGCCGCAGGCCGACGTCGTGGACCATCTGGCACAGCCGGCTGATGCTCACGCTCATCGCCTCCATGGGTCTAGCTTCTAGTCAACTGACCTTGCAATTGGAGTTATCACTCTTGCCCTTGGGTGCGTAGGTGCGTAGGATTTCGTATATTGGACTGGCAGGAGCCTTTATATGAGAAGTGCAGACTGCATTGAATTCACGTGCATGTTGGCCATCTACTCCTCGCCCCTCTACTGCACCTGCCTTTGGTTGTATGACAGGTTGGCCATCCACCCGTTGGGCCCACGTGTCATACACCCAAAGGCAGGTGCAATAAGTCAATGAAGCTGCGCCCCCCTCCGTGCCAGTGAAGTATATTTATCTCATCGGACCTCTAGTTGGGGCCAAACAAGAGAACTTTGATGTTTACTGGTTTACTGGTCCCCTTTGCATTTTGCGCCAAGTTTTGACCTTTGATTTAACTAATAAAATGTTAATGCATGTAACCAAAAATGTTGTGTAAGTCACCTTATGAAAACCAAATAATCCCAAAACACTTAGGCACGGTAGTACGGTACATTAACTCCCTCCTTGTTTCTTATTTCGTGACAAATCAACCAATGAGAGATGTGGGCCGTGCATGCTTTCAATGACTTGAGACTACCAAACATCACATGCGGTGGTTAGTTCATTGCATGTAATCCTATTAAGTAGCAAAAAGACATTAAGTTATCTCGCCGATAGGAATAAAACAATACACCATGTATTTATTTACAGAGGGAGTAGTACATTTTTTGTGACATGCATTTACTAGATATTGCTAGTCAAATACTAATAAATCCAGATGGACATGGTAGTACTACTAAATCTAGACGGTGGTGCTAGTACTAGTAGTAGTACTACCAATGTAGTAGCACTGTACTACCCGTTGGTCAAATTATTACGTGCTGCTCCTCACAGTGAAGTGACAAGACCCTACGCCAGAGATGACACCTGAGTATAGGCGCCGTGTTCGGCATACCATAGTCAGCCTCACCATATGCAGTCACTATCATCATGGCTGTAGACCTAGCCTACTTACAACTAGTCGTCTTCGACATAATTTCCTGTGCGTAGATGCCCGTGCATTGCACGGAACACCAAGATTGGGGGGTGGACGGAGCCGGCAGCGGCCATTGCGCCAGATTTTTTCATGGCCTTCTACATGTGGTGGGGAGGAGATAAGCCTGATTGTGAGAGACAAGGAGTTATTTGTAAATAGGGAACAACTGTGGGCATCTTTTTGCAAAACTGGAGAAGTTTGGTTTGTATGCGTCAGACCTAGATCCGACGGCTATTGGTGAAAGATGGCAGGCACAACATCATCACCAACTCAGGACCTGTTTGATTCGCAGGATTTTGAAAACGTAGGAATAGGACACGGCAATCTTACAAGTTTCAAACTGGTATTACAAATGTTAGGAGTAATGCTCCACCTACGAAGAGGGAATTACTAGGAAGTTTACGTAAGAACTTTCGTTACTTTAGGTGGATGCAGCATTATCGTACAAACTAAAATCCACCACCCTGGCAAGTCACTAATGGGCAAATAAGTTTTCGAGTCTCTGGCCACTTGATGTTTCAAAAACAAATTCAGCTTCTGCAGAGACTTTGTCATTGACGCTTGCGGTGATCAGCACGCCATTCATTGTTGCGCCAGAGAACGCCAAACCTCATTACCTTGAGCACACTTGCCTCCAGAACAAAGAACCTGGCCAATTTAATCTCTGATGTGCTGCCCTGGTAGTCGATCGAATCAATTTCTGTAAGATGGAGATCAAGGCATTCGATGAGATTGTTATAGTGCAACACATTTTTCAATTTCAGGTCTTTTTTATCTGTAAAAGAAGAGAACATATTAGAGCAGCTTGTTGTATAAGATTGCCGTGTCATCAAGATGTACCAATATCATTCGCTCATATGATAGGGTTGGCTGGCTAGTGATATTTTCCACTCTCTCTCTCTCTTTCTCTTTCCTCTCATTTACCTAGGAGTACATGAAGAGCTTGGGCATTTGTTGCCTTCCACTATGTGGCCGATGCCATATTTCACAAAAGTATGCCACATAATACGCATCGATGTCAAATCAAAAGATTTTGGCACCGCTCTCGCGATGTGAGAGAGTTGGCACCATTGTGCACACAGACCCACATGTATAAACAAATCAATCAAACCAACTACACCAGCCTCTCACTCTCCCAAACAAGTGTTTTTTTATTGCCTCGGTCCTCTCTCTCTCCCACGCAAGTGTTTTTTCATTGCGTGAGTTAATTTGGCACCAGAGCAAAGTAGGTGATCCAGATTGGGGCACCAGGTGAGCAATGGAGGGGCATCGATGCCAAATGCATCACAAGTGAATTTGGCACGTGTTTTGGCCTACATAGTGGAGGGCCGTTATAGCCCATTTTGTACTACCTCTTATTTAGTATAATGTTTTGACCATAGATTTACGTAGGAAACTGCCAATGCATGTCACTAAAAATTACACCATTTGAAATTATGTTCAAATACGAATCCAACGATATAGTTCTTAGTGACATGCATTAACATTTTGTCAGTTAAATCTATGGTCAGATTTTGATACTACAAAATAGGAAGAGTAAACCAGGATGGAGGTAGTACAAGCTCTTAGGGTAACCATAGAGTTACTGGAGTAGTCTAAGTTAGTTTCCACTATGACTAGCCTACGCTACTATAGTAGTACAACAAAAAAACGATGCAGGTGATCACATGAGAAAAAATACTAAAAAAATTTCTTTCGCTGTAGTGCGTAGATGCAGTTTTGAACACTACACTTGTCATCGTAATTTGGGATAATTACAAAAAATTGAGCTACGTTGTGATTACCGTTTACTAATAGGAAAGAAGTTTCACCTTGATGAGTAGCTTCTCCGTGCATGGAAAGCATGTAAGGAATCCAACAACTTGATCCAGATTGGGGCTGATAGATTTTATTGCCAAGATCTTCACTATGCGCATAGACTGGGTCAAGCTTGTGGGAATCATTTTCTGGAAGACGGTCGTAAATACATCAAGAATAAATTTAAAAATGTGAATTTCAAGAAGACGGAGAAGAAGATGAGTGTTGTACCTGAACGATTACGGATCCAATAAAGAGTTCGGAGAATTTGGCAGACGAGTGCACCAACGCTGTCAATTTCGGCGTGTCAATGACCCTGATTTTTGTTGGACCTTCTAGATCCGATACAAGCAATATCTCAAGGAAAGGCGCATTCTCAATGACCATAATGTGAAACAGCTGGAGTGATCTCTTCCCAATTGATGTCTTATTGCGGGGCCAGCAAGACACATAAATCCATCGGAGATTCATCGAGGTGATGTGGAGGCTAATTAACCCATGGATCTGCTCAAGATGAAGGTACTCGAGCCCAGTACAGCCGCGGAGCAGGTGCTCCATAGCCTTCTTAGAGATGACAACATTGAAGAGGTCAAGCTGCTTGAGTTGAGTGAGAAGAAGGGCGGGTGCAGCATTAATCTAGGGAAGATAGCAGGAGCTGAAGCTGGTGCATCGCAGCGTTGGCGCGAGGCGAAGCGCGGACGGCGACAGAGAGCGACATCGTCCAGCTTCAAAGCTGAGCTCCTCGAGCTGATCTAGGGCGGGGGATAAGAACCACTGGTCGAACTTGGGTTGGACCTTGCAGTTGGTACTGAACATGTGGATGTCAAGGCGCCTGGCTGGCCCAGGGTGTGATGAAAGGATCTTGGAGACTGTGGCCATGCGTTTGTAATCCCCGTCGCAGAGGCAGCTGTCGACGGTGAGGTTGAGGGGGACGCGGCGTCAGAGGGGGTGCCACCACCGGAGAGCAGGGCGGTCCGCACGACAAATTTGGTGGGGAGGAGGCCGATGATGAGGAGAAGCATGTCGTCGGGGAGGCTGCTGATGAAGTCCAGGCTCGCCGGATGCGGTTTTGGCTCGAGCCGCCTCCGCTTGTTGGCTGCCTCACCATCCATCTCAACTGGCGTCGACGCTGGTGTACACGTGTGCTGGTGTGTGTTGTGTGCTGGGTGTGCACGAGTGCGTCCTTCGGTGCATGCTGCCACGCAGTGGAGAATTGTGCACGAGTGCGTCCTTCACGCGGAAGAAGTGTGTCATCAATGTGCCCTCAATTTACATGTAGTATGAACATATGTTTCATGGTGCATTTGATAATATTGATTTCATATTGTGAATGTTTATATTTTTAATATAAAGTTAGTCAAACTCTACAAAGCTTGACTTTGACCAAACCTTATATGCTGACTAAAAAGAAATAGAGGGAGTACTAGCATGCGGGGTGCTACCCCGAGTGGTTTCAACTTTGTTTACTTCACCGCGTGTCAGATGGGCCTCTAGTTTACTTATTTTCACCCACTACCACATGGGCCAGCACACGAAGATACATAACACGAGCTGACAAGGCAGCATGTGGACTGGTTGACCGGCCAACTAAACAATATATGGAGCTATACGCTGACATAGTGAGCGTATAATCTGTCGGTATAGCGTGTTCGAGTGAGAGGGGAGGACCGTGAGAGATAGCAGAGAGAGAGAGAGAGAAAGAGCTACTCCCTCCGTTCGATAATGTAATTCCAACATTTTTTTAAAAGTCAAACTTTTGAAACTTTGACCAAGTTTATAAAGAAATTACTTATATCTACAATACCAAAGATAAATGATAGTATGAAGTAAGTACATGTTGTGATGAATCTAATGATTGTTCCAGATGTAAATGTTTTTCTCCACATATACCTGGTCAAACTTTTCTGAGGTTTGACTTTTCAAAACATCCATATGCTTATGGACGTGAGAGAGTCCCTAACTAGAGAGAGAGAGAAATAGAAAGAGTGAGAGAAAAAAGTGTGTGTGCATGTGTGAAAGAGACATGGACAACACTCAATAAAAGTTGAGAAAAAAGTGTGTGTCTTATGCAAACATATCACACATGCATCTTCGACAACAGAAGCAAGGTGAGGAGATAGTGTGTGGTTGTTTGCAACCGAGAGAGCAAGACCCCTAGAACGTGGCCAAGAGGGGTCTGACAAACAAGGGATAGAGGTCGAGAGAGACGTACGGAGAAAATGCAGACATGGAGAGGAGAGAGTGTATGTTTGTCATAGAGAGATCCCCTAGAGATCGTGATGGGACTACATGGGTGGGAGATCGAGTGACAAGGTGTGTGCCCGATAGAAGATACCCCGAGAGATATCGAGATAGACGTATGAATGGAAGGATACAATACGTGTGTTCCTGATGGCTAGTGAGAGATAATCGTACTTAGGGGGGAGTGCTTGCGCCTATGATGGAGTGAGGGATTATGGTACTTATTAGGGGGGTCCATGTCACATGGAGAGAGAACAAGGGCGGAGAGTGTTGGATGGGTCTATATGTATAGCGCGAGCGAGACATGTGTATGTGTGAACCAAGGAGATATAAAGTTTGAGAGAGATTGAGGAGCCCCGATAAGGCTGAGTGGTGCGTCAGATAGCTGCGAGGGGGAAAGAGATATTCCATCCGCTCGATAATGCAGTGCATGTAAATTTTTTAGAAGTCAAACTTTGGAAACTTTGATCAGGTTTACGCAAATGTTATTTATATCTACAATACCAAAGATACATCATACGGAACAACATCTCATGGTGAATCTAATGGTATATGTTTGCCGTTCTAGATGTAATTGTATTTCTCCGCATACATGGTCAAACTTTGTGATGTTTGACTTTTCAATAAATCAATATGCTATGGACCGAGGAGAGTGCCTAAGTCGAGAGAGATCAAGTGCGTGTGAAAGAGAATGAGTAAGTGTGCAAAAAGAGTATGTGTGTGAAAGAGAAAGTGACAACAAACGATAAATTAGAGTGTGTGTGTGTTTTCGTTTCTTAGGCGAACATCTCACGCATGCATCTTCGAGATAGAAAAGCGAGGCGAGGAGATACATGAAGATAGGTAGTGTGTGATTGTTTGCAACGGAGAGAGACACCCCTATAGCACATGTCCAATAGAGATCTGGCCTACAAGGAACAAAGGTCGAGAGGGACACATGGGGAGGGCGAGAGGGTGTGTTTGTGATAGAGAGATCCCCTCGAGATCGTGAGGGGGCTATATGGGTGGGAGATCGAGGGAGGTGCGTGTGCGATAGAAAGATGCCCCGAGAGAAATCGAGATAGACCATGCACATCTTTGTGATGGATACTAAGATTAGCTAGTCACATACATATAGGGGGACTGCGTGTGCCTACAATTGAGTGAGAGACCATCATACTTGGCTAGCTAGGCATGAGATTGTGTGTGTGTGCATGTGAGATGGAGAGAGAACGAGGGAGAGAGATAGAGTTTTAGATGGGCCTATCTAGTGCGAGTGAGATATGCATGTGTATGTGTGACCGAGGTAGATGGAGAGTTTGAGAGAGGGGGGAGAGCTCCGAGACAACAAAGTGGTGCGTGAGAGAGTTACGGGCAACGGGCCAAGGAATTTGTGTGCGTATGATGAGTGCACCCAAGATATCTAGCTTGGACTAGAGAATCATACATAGTGTGCGAGAGAGACCTATAGATGGAGTATATATGCATGCAAACTAGAAAGACCCCCCCACACACACACAAAGAGAGAGAGAGAGAGAGACAGAGAGAGAGACGGAGAGAAAGCGGTAGGGACCAACAAGGTTTGTGTGTTTGATGCATGCGATAGAATTGAAGATTGTCGGCGAGAGAGAGAGAGAGAGAGAGAGAGAGAGAGAGCAGGAGACCGGGAGAGGGGGAGGTCGCGTTTTATGCATCAAAGACTGATATAAACCATGTTTCGATATAAACTTGCATTCAAATATTTAAATTGGAGAACATGTTGTCTGCAATCCACACATGAACAGATATATGCGTATATCAAACAAGTTCATTAATTTGACTTTCAACATGTTCATGAAGTACTATAATACTATACAACATGCTACTCGATTGAGGTGTTCAATTTTGGATTTAGTTCACTATTTTGACCTGGTGAATGAGCTATTTCATTGAATCGAGATATTTCATTTTGGGTTTGATTCCCGTTTTTGAGTGGGTCAACTATTTGTCATATAGTAAATCGCTAGCAACGAGCATGTAAAAACACATTACTCCCAAGCATCATCTCTCCATCTAAAAAAGAAGTGGCAAGCTAATATTTCAAAATTTGATTCGAATCGACTTGGTAAGATAGACGTGGATGCTCGTTCTCCCAAATTTTGAATGAACCGTTAAACATCCTCTACTCGGTGGAATTCGCCCGAGAAAATAAATGGGAGACGCGAAATTACTGTCCTATGTGGGACACGCATCAGTTGGCCCGTTGTACATCGAGGGTAGGTTCGTAACTTCATCCAAGTGCGCCTTCTCCTTGGCTGAAATGACATGTGCCAAATAATTCATAAACCATGGTCAGCAAAACACGCTCTCCTCGCCTGAAATAGCTCGCGCCCACTATTTCAAAACACGTCTCCTCACCCGAAATCGCTCGCGCCCACTATATTTCAAAACACGCCCTCCTCACCTGAAATCGCTCCCGCCCACTATTTGTGGAGAAGCAAAGTTACTCTACTATCCCCGACCCTCAGTACACAGACCCAAGCCGAGAAGCCTAAAGGCAGGGGTAGAACTGTAACTCCCCCTCACATTTCAGACAAATGCGTCCGTAAAACATGGTTCCACTCCCCTCCCAATTCCCGCCCATTCATACCTCGTGGGCGCCAAATCACCTTCTCCCCGGAAGCTCCCTTCTCCCGAGCCGCGAAACCTCAGCCCCTCCTCCATGGCGCCCCCACGACAACAATTTCATAGCCGCCCTCCTCCCTAATGCCGGAGATGCCGTCCATTTGCCGTCGTGCACTAGGTCATGTGCCTCTTACTCCGTGCTGCAGGATCTGCCTTGACGACGGCCGCGTGAACCGTATCGGAGCCGATTCACCCCCGCCGTTGTTCACGGCGCCGGAGCGGCTCCAACTTCGGATCCGTCTGGAGTCCCGGCGCTGCTTCCCCATAGCCGTCGACCATCGCAACATCGATGTTTCCCTGCCGCCGGTCGCCACTGCAACTGCACCGGCCTCACCGACTCGGCGGCTGGACCTGCCTACTTCACCATGCCGCCAGATAGGTCGCACCCTCATCTCAAATCACTTTATTTAGGCGTCAGTTATCTGAATTTTTATTCTGGGCCAATTGATTCCCAATGGGAAGCAGCACCCCTCGAGGCGGCGGAACTCCTAGGCTGCCGGTTGGCTGGTGTCTAACGTAAGGGTGCGGGGCCGCAAGTTCACCGCAAAAGCAACGCTTAGATGGTTATCTTAGAGTTGTGTGGGTTGAAGGTACTGCCGCCACTGGATATGGATGACGGGGAGTCTTTGTGGATTGGCCCGGGGGCGGCGCAACCACGGCAGTGCGGTGGGGCGGGGAGCGGGGTTTTGGCCGAGGCCACGGACGGCGGAGGCAGGCTGCTCTGCCATTGGTCGCTGGCTCTTCGGGGAAGATTCCTAACAGTGTTAGCCGGGAGGCACAAGACAACCATCAAGCCATCCAGCGTAGATCGGACAGTACCAAAATAAAATAAAATCGTGTGACCCCAATTTAGTCTTCAGTCAACAGATGTGGACCACTCTCGTACCTTGCTGTTGATCTCTTAGTGTATTTCTTCAGATCAAAGAGATGTGTCATTCTTAACATTATGCGTTATCTGCATCTTCAGCCACACCGTCTTCCGACTCACCGCAGCTGCTCCAACAAGGGAATCATACACCAGAAGGGAGCTATAGTCCCCACTCAATAGTTCCCAGCTCGAATGCGCGTGCCCGACATGGACAGCCACAACAACTGCAGGGCCATCGACAAGTCAGCACATGATGCTCACTCCTATGGATGGCGGCCAGATAGGTCGTACCCTCATCTTACTTGTGTGCAACATTTATAGCTTTGTTATTCATCTAAGCATGGAAAATAGATTATCACATTTCACTGTATATTCATGCTGATCTCTTACGGGTCTTGTTCAGGAGTTAACGCTATTCCATAGTTCAGCTAAGATACTTGTTCTTTAGGTAACGTTGTTCCATAGTTATCATCCATCAGCCAATGCTATCCCACAGGCTGGTGATTATAGTATTATACCACTTCTAGTATTACCTATGTTGTTCTTTAATACTTTTGTGTGCCATCTAGTTAATCTCGAGTACAAACGATACATATTCTATAGTTCATCTGTGTTCACCCTTTAGTTTTTGAGACCTGTTGCTGCTAGTTAACCCCACTCTTACTATTTATGTCGCCTCCTATAGGAACTCATTACATAAATCTAACTACTAGTTATCTTCCATGCATGTCAGATACAATTGCACACACTGATATATCCACAAGAACCTCACAGAGCAATGTAAAGGCCAATAAACTTGATGTCAATGATACCCAATATGATGGAACATGTAAAGGCAGTTCTTCAGAAGACTTGCAGAAAGATGTTGAATCCTCTTCACCCCACAAGTTCCTTGCTCTAACTTGGCCCGTGATATGGGTACAACATGCATATAATGTCCTGGAGTGTATCTACTCTGTTGAAATGCCATGTGCTTAGCATGCTTATCATGCATGTAAATATGTCATGCCTTCCTGTTTTTCAGTACCTATTCCATTCATGATAACATGTTTTCAAATTCAAGTACTGTCATTCTACTCTATCGCAATGCCATCTGCTTAATTTGGACATCATGCTTCTGAATATCTTATGCATTGTTACTCATCAGTATGTACTTCATCTGTCTACCATAGCATGTTTTTTTACATTGAAGTGTTGTTCTAGTGCTCTGTTGCAATGCCATCTTAGTTTCCCAATCATACATGTGTATGTTGCCTTAGTTTTTTCTGTACGTATTCCGCTAGCATACAGTTTTACATTCAACTAGTGTTTTTTACTGTGTTGTCCTGTCGTATCCCTAGCTCTTACACCTACTCCCTCCGTCCGGATTACATGTTGCCGAATGGATAAAAAAGGATGTATCTAGAACTGAAATACACCTAGACCCATCCATTTTTTTCCGGATGGAGGGAATAGATGTCAATATGTCATGCATTTCTATTCTTCAGTACCTATTTGTAAGTGCATCTAGTGCCCCTAAGTGATTTTGGTGTATTGAAGACTTATAGGTTAAGGGACTGATGCGTTTGTGAGTGTACACAGGTCTATAAGTCTATGAGGAGTTTGATATTTACAGAGAAAGTCGACCCCTAAAAATGAAGTTCTTCGACTGAAGACTTTGGATTTCTGAAGACTTTCTGAAGACTTTGAAAGTGAAGAAATTGGTGTGATCCTGAAGACTTGGTATTCATTCGAGGAACATGAAGCATGAAGACTTTTGTTTTCATAGTTTCATTCTCTCTTTTTTGAGTCATAGGAAACACCGTACTGTTAAAGGGGGTCGAGTAAATACTAAGGAAAAATTTCCAAGTGATGCTCAAGTCAAATCGTACACCTACCAATTCCTTCGAGTGAAGCCATTGGAAATCTCATACAGTTCAGTCAATTTCTTCAGTGACAGAGATGAAATTCTTCTGGTCTCTGAGGAATTTGTTCTGACTGAGGAGTTAGGAATTCGCCAGTGCAGATTGCCTACATAGTGAGGAACATGATAGCCCTGAGGAATTTGATACTCAAAATTCCGACCGTTGCTGTGCTATGCGCTAGCTGTCCCAAAATATCTACCCACCTAACGGTCATATCATTGAAGGACATTTATGTCTTATCGTGTCAGGCTACTCCCTAGGCTATAAATAGCCGCCCCCTACAACCACTAGCTGGTTGGCTGCTCCGAGAGAAACTGACACTTGTCATTTGAGAGCATCCCATCCTCCGAGGACTTTTAGTAAAAATCATCAAGTGAAGAAAACCCAAACCCAAACACCTACAGACCCAAAGTGATTGAGCATCACTGAAGAGATTGATCCTGCATGGATCCGACGCTTGTTACCTTTGAAGACTGTGCATCTTCCAGACGGTTAGGCGTCATGGTCTAGAGCATCCAATAGGAAATTGTGGATCGCCAAGTGGCCGAGTTTGTGAAGGTTTGGAAGTCACCTGAAGACTTACCACGAGTGATTGGGCGAGGTCTGTGTGAACTTAGCTCAAGGGGAATACGGTGAGGAATGAGTGTCCTGAGCTGCGTGTTCAGGACTGGGTGTCCGAGACTGTGTGTCCTCAGGTTTAAATACCTAGCCGCCCTAACCATACGTACAACTGTTACAGCAGTTGGAACTGGTCTACCAAATCATTGTCTTCACCGAGCTAACTGGTTTCATTTCCTCAACCCTTCTATTTCCTCATTTTTGTGTTGTTTGCTTGTTCATATCTATTTGAAGACTTTGACTAAAGACTTTCTCTATTTCCTCAGTTCAATCTCTTCAGTCTATTTGTCTTTATCCTGTGTTATCCCGTGTTTACGCTTTCTGTACTCTGTGCTTGTTTTCATTTCTTCATGAAGACCATGCTCATGCACTGTTATGTTTATTTCTGAGTACTTATTCCGCTGCAAGTAGTTCTTCAGTCAGGAATTTCCTCACCCTGAAATTCCTCAGTGAAGAATCATAAAAATCACCTATTCACCTTCCTCTAGTCAATATAACGCACTTTCAATTGGTATCAGAGCAAGGTACTCCCTTGTTCTGTGTGATTTTGTTTTAACCACCTGGAGTTTTAGTTATGTCAACCATAGGAATGAAGACTGTGACATGCCCCATCTTTGATGGTCATGATTATCCCAAATGGAAGGCCATGATGAAGAAGCGCCTCATGGCGATGAACAACGAACTCTGGACCGTCACCGAGATTGGTCTTACTGACCTATGCAAGATGGCGGAGGCTGATGATATTCGCAAATACACACTTCTCAACCTCACGGCGAAGGCCATCATCTGCTCCAGCTTGTCACAAAATCAGTTCAGGAGCGTTATGCATCTCAGCCATGCGAAACTCATCTGGGACCGACTCTCTGAGGTCTATGAAGGTCATCGATCTCACCATGAACCCTGGTTCGAAGAATTCATGGAATCGCGCAAGGTTATGCCTTTCAATCCAGAATCATCATCCTCTGCACCATGCCTTATGGCAAAAGGTGCCAAGGTAACTGATTGCTACTTATGTGAGTCAAGTGATGATGAATCTGGCGATGAATTTGGACCCAGTTATGTCAAACTTGCTTCCCTTGCCACTAAACAACAAAGAGCTTTGGAAATTTTTCAAAAGATGCTAAATGAGAGCGACGATATGTTCGGTGAATAAATGGATCGTTCCAAAGCTTTGACTGAAAGTCTTGAGGGACTCCAGTCCAAGTTTGACAATCTCCAAGGTCATCATAACACTCTCCTATCTGATCATGAGAAGCTTTCTTATGAATTTATTCAAGGAAAGCAAGATCTTGAGCAGTTAAGAGTGAGTTATGAAGATCTCCAAAAGGAGTGTGATTCATTACTTGCTCAACAGATCAGCGCTACTCAAGATGAATTTGTTCCTCCATGTTTGAAGTGCATTGAACATGAAACTGCTAATTCTTCACCTGAATGCTCAAATGCTTCCATTGTTGCAAATTCCTCAACTGCCTCTCCTATCATTAATTCCTCATCTGAGGACATTTCTAGTATCACTGATGATGCAGGGCTGAAGGAATTGTATATGATAGGCATGCACAAAAGCCTCAAAGGGCATCAGGCTCTTTGTGACGTGCTTAAAAAGCAGATCCTTAACAGGAACCATAGGAAAGAGGGTATTGCCTTTGAGAGGAAACTCAATGCTGATGGGACCTACTGGAAACCTGGGCAGCATCCCAAAACCTCATGGGTTGCTGCAAAGGGACCATCAGTGGATCCATCTACTTTATCTGGCTTTACATGTGAATCTTCATATTCTTTTGATGAGTCATTTGACTCCAATTATAAACTGTTCAAAAATCAGAATGGTGAAGTATTTGCTAGATATGTTGGCACTAACTACAGGAACGGTTCTCCTATGAAGAAAATCTAGGTTCCCAAAAGGTTCCTTGAAAATCTTCAGGTGAATGTCATCATGACACCACCTGTGAAGAGTAGGAACCCCAGATCAAATTCTTCATATGGACCAAATTCTTCATATGGATCCAAGTCCTCATACGGACCAAACTCCTCACATGGATCAAATTCCTCAAAGGGATCAAAGTCCTCATATGAACATCATCGTGCTAACCCATCTGTTTCGCAGGGAAGATCTAAGGATTATGGATATGTGCATTATTCTTCAAATCATTATGTTCATAAGTCCTCAAAGAATTTCTCTGCTTACTCCTATGCTTACCCTAACCCTCTTATGTGAAACGAAGTGGATTGGCATCTATGCCACCTTTCTCTTATGTTTCTTGCAGAATGATGAACTCTCTGCCACCCCTTCAGATGTGGGTGGTGAAGAAAAAGAACTAACCTCTTATGCAGGGTTAGGTCTCCAGACAAACTTAATCGTCTAAAGAATTTGCTGGAGACCTGAATTTGCTTGAAAGGACGCAAGCTAATCATGAAGAAATGAACTTTCATTTCTCACGTCCTCATAATGCTTATCTGTTCTATTGCTTGATGAAATTGATCTAATGAAATTGATACCATATTCTTCACTGCTGAAGTATATGAGTTCGTAAGTTGCACTAATTCATCTGCAGGATGATCAACCCAAAGGCACTGAGTGGGTCCTCGATAGTGGATGTAAAAATCACATGACTGGTGACAGGAGCTTATTGACGGACTCTGCTTTATCTCCGTCACATCTGAAGCATATCACCTACGTTGACAAAGGCAAAAGCAAGGTATTGGGTCTAGGTAAGCTTGCAATCTCAAAGGATCGACACATGGACAAAGTCATGCTTGTCGAGTCCTTAGGGTTCAACCTCATGTCTGTCTCAATGCTTTGTGATCTTGATATGGTTGTTGTATTTGGCAAGTATCGTTGTGTTGTGATCATGGAAGCTAACATTTCCAAAGTCTTCGAAGGCTTTAGGAGAGGAGATTTGTATATTGTTGATTTCTCTACAGGACCACAAACTGCTACATGTCTACTTGCAAAAGCTTCAGAAGGCTGGCTATGGCATCGACAACTTGGTCATGCTGGCATGAGGAATCTTCACACGCTCGCGAAGAAGAAGCATGTCATTGGCATCGAGGGTGTTAAATTCCTCAAGGACCATTTGTGTGGAGCCTGTGAAGCTGGAAAGATGACCAAGTCTAAGCATCCATCAAAGACTATCATGACTACTACTCGACCATTTGAATTGCTTCACATGGATCTCTTTGGCCCTACTTGCCACATTTACTAATGCTGCATCTTTATATGGCTTTGTCATTGTTGATGATTATTCTCGATATACATGGGTGCATATCATCACTTACAAAACTAAAGTGCAGGAAGTCTTCAAATGATTTTCCTCGAAGGCCTCAACCAACTTTGGTATGAAAATCAAGCACATCAGAAGTGATAATGGAACTGAGTTCAAGAACACTAGTCTTGATGACTATCTTGATGAACTTGGTATTACTCATGAGTTATCTGCTCCTTATACTCCTCAGCAAAATGGCGTCGTGGAGCGCAAGAACATGACTCTTGTTGAGATGGCTTGCACTATGCTTGATGAGTACAAGACGCCTCCTCGCTTTTGGCCAGAGGCAATTGATACTGCGTACCACATCATCAACAGGGTATATCTTCACAAATTCTTCAAGAAGACTGCATATGCACTCCTCACCGACAAGAAACCCAATGTGAGTTATTTCAAAGTCTTCGGTGCAAAATGTTGGATTAGAGATCCTCATCACAATTCTAAATTTGCACCGAAAGCACATGAAGGTTTTATGCTTGGTTATGGTAAGGACTCGCACACCTACAGAGTCTTCAACACCTATCACCACAAGGTTGTTGAAACTGTAGATGTGCGGTTCGATGAGACTAATGGCTCACAAAGAGAGCGCCTACCTCCTGTGATAGATGAAATACCTCCTGAGGAATCTATTAAGTTCAAGGCTACTGAGGATGTCATTCCTACCAAAGAATCTGCTGAAGAAGTCATTCCAGAACAAGAAGAACATCATGCTGATGCACCTGAAGAAAATGGTGCTGAAGAAAATACTGATCAAATTCCTCAACGACAACCCGCTCATCCTCGCGTTGCAAATGAAGTGCAAATTGAGAAAATCATCAGCGACATCAACATTCCAGGTCCTCTCACACGCTCAAGAGCTTCACATTTATCTAACTTTTGTGGGCACTTTGCTTTCGTCTCTATCACAGAGCCCACTAAGGTAGATGAAGCATTTCTGGAGCTTGAGTGGATTCAAGCTATGCAAGAGGAATTAGATCAATTCAAGCTCAACAACACTTGGGAACTGGTCAAACATCCAGATCCTCGCAAGCACAACATCATCGGCACAAAGTGAATTTACCGCAACAAGCAAGATGAAAATGGCCTTGTGGTGAGGAATAATGCACTGCTTGTAGCTCAAGGCTACACACAGGTTAAAGGAATTGATTTCGATGAAACTTTTGCACATGTTGCTAGACTTGAAGCTATTCACATATTACTTGCTTATGCTAACCATCATGATATCATCTTATATCAAATGGATGTGAAAAGCGCATTCCTCAATGGTAAGCTTGAGGAAGAAGTATATGTTGCTCAGCCCCTAGGTTTTGAAGATCCAAAGCATCCTGACAAAGTCTTCAGACTCAATAAGGCCCTCTATGGCCTCAAGCAGGCCCCAAGGGTGTGGTATGATACTTTGAAGGAATTCCTCATGAAGAAAGGCTTCAAACCCGGTTCACTTGACCTAACTCTTTTCACTAAATCTTATGATGGTGAATTGTTTGTGTGCCAAATTTATGTTGATGATATCATTTTTGGCTGTACTGACCAACGTTACAGTGATGAATTTGCCTATATGATGAGTGAAGAATATCAAATGTCTATGATGGGAGAATTGAAATTCTTCTTAGGTCTTCAGATTCGTCAACAGCGCAATGGCATATTCATATCTCAGGAGAAATACCTCAAGGATGTACTGAGGAAATTCGGCATGCAAGATTGCAAAGGAGTCAAAATCCCTATGCCCACAAATGGCCATCTATGCACTGATGAAAATGGTATTGACTTCGATCAAAAGGTATACCGCTCCATGATTGGTTCTTTATTGTACTTATGTGCATCTAGGCCAGATATTATGCTTAGTGTTTGCATGTGTGCCCGATTTCAAGCTACACCAAAGGAATCACACCACAAGGCTGTGAAGCATATTCTTCGATATCTAGCTCACACACCAACACTTGGATTATGGTATCCCAAGGGCCTGACTTTTGATCTCATTGGATATTCAGACTCTGACTATGCTGGTGATCGTGTGGACCGCAAGTCAACATCTGGCACATGCCATTTCCTCAGACGATCCTTGGTCTGTTGGTCCTCGAAGAAACAGAACTGCGTATCACTATCTATTGCTGAAGCTGAGTACATTGCTGCTGGTTCTTGCTGTGCTCAACTTCTATGGATGAAGCAAACTCTCAAGGACTATGGCGTCAACGTGAAGAATGTGCTACTCTACTGTGACAATGAGAGTGCCATCAAGATTACTCATAACCCAGTTCAGCACTCGAAGACAAAGAACAATCAGATTCGTCATCATTTTTTTCGTGATCATGTGTTGAAGGGCGACATCTCTATTGAGCATGTGAAGACTGAAGAACAGCTAGCCAATATCTTCAATAAGCCCTTGGATGAGAAGAGATTTAACAAGTTGCGGTGTGAGCTAAATATCCTAGAATCTTCGAATGTTCTTTGAAAAGGACACTCATCCTAACACTTATGCAAAATTGATGACTTAGATGTACAACATATGAAGAAACGTTTTTCTTCAATCAATGAAGAATAACACTCTAAGTGTGAAGAAATTAATGAAGAATTTGATTCTCAGAACCCTACGATAATTGTAAGTGGTGTCTGAAATCATCATTCTGATACGGTGGGTCACGCCACCACCAAAAGTTGAAAATCTTCAATTTGAGTTTTTCCTCAGCTTTGAAATTCCTCTATTGTTTTTCAACTTGCATTGTCTTCACCATTTCTGTCATTTTTCTTGATTGGCTATATATATATATGAGTTTATGTCCTCTACAACATTCACTTATTGCTATTTCTTCAAGTTGCTTGTTCTTCTAAGTGAATGTGATCGGACCCTTTCCCCCTCTATGCTAAACTCAACCCAGTCTATTCACAAATCCTTCATGTGCGTTCTATTTGAAACTCGTTCAAAATCTTCACCGTGTCCTTGTCAGCTGAAGAAATTGCGAACGGAACTTTAAACTTATCTTATCTGAATTTTTGGCCTTTGCCGCTCAAACCGTTACACATTCTACGATAATACTTATCTATTCACCCACTATCACACACGATCGTCACCTCTTATGTACATGGATGACACATGTCAAGCGAATGAGAAGGGTCAGGGGCACGTTCGTCCTATTTCCTCGGGCGAGCAGTTTTTCACTTCGGCTATAAATACCCCTCTCCCTTCCTCACTTCACTTTTACTTCGCTCGAGCTCTCAAACCCTAGCGCTACCGCTACTTCCATCATCGCCGGTGAGGAAGAGCTTCACTGCCTCGACCTCGTCGCCGCCGTACTCACGCCGGGCGTGGATTTCTTCACTCTGCCGCCGCCATAGCTGTCGTCCTCAGCCAAGTTAGGGCGTGGAAGATCTAAACCAACGAGCTTCAAATCTATACTTCCCAGTTTGTCGTGTTCTTCGTCCATGGTAATTAAAAGTTACTTTTACTACCCTTGTTGATTCAGATGTTTTTCTTCAAATCTCCAAAAGGTGTTTTTCTTCAAATCCTCACACATTGGACACCTCACATATCATCTGTTCTTAATCTGTTTCTCTAAGCAAATTTTTCTTCAAGATTCCTCAATTGTGTGGATTTTCAAATATGTACAACTCTGGAACCTAAGTCAAAGAACGCTTAGTGAAATTCCTCAAGATTCATCCGGTCAAATTCCTCAAACTTGTTCTTACTACAAAATCTTCTGAGAATGCATATGACCTCTCCAAATTCCTTGCAACTATACTCTGTTCACAGGTACACATGTCCGCTGCTGAATCATTAGGTTCTCATCAACTTAACTCATTTGCAGCGTTCCTCGAAGAAAAGTTGCATACCTCTTCAGAGAACTCAATCGTTCAAAACCCTCAGCCGAAGAAAATGGCAGATGGTAAGAAACCTCACAAGGGAGGAAAGAAGCTAGAAGTCAACACTGCGTTTGAAATCCCTGAGGATATATACAAGGATTATTGCACTCCTGATGAGGCCGCCCATGGAAAGAAAACTAAGAATGAGCACAAAGTGCGCATCCAAAGGATAGAGAGGAGATGGGCATGGGAATGGAGGGAATACATATATGTTACTCCCAAGTATATGAAGAAATTCGCTCTTAATCCTCCATGCCCAAGACCTCCGTTGGCACCTGGCCAAGTAGCTGATCCCACCAGCCTCAAGCGTGGTGAGGATTTTCCTGATGAATGGGCCAAGCGCCAGGCCAAGCTAGCCAGAGTAGCTAAGGAAGCAGTGTGGAAATTTAATGAAGACTCTGCTGCTGCTGCCACTGCCGAGGCCTCTGCAAGCAAGCCAAAGAAGGCCATGCCAAAGAAGCTGGCTCATAAGCCAAGTGCTTCAACCCCAATGCCCTCACGGCCAAGTTCCTCAGCAATGCCCTCATGACCAGATTCTTCAAAGCCCTCATGGCCAATTCCTCAAGTTGCACCAGCTCCTCTAAAGTCCTCAGCTCCTTTGTCAAAATCCTCAGCACCTGTGCATCTCGCCACGTGCCAAAGGACAACAGGCATCTCTATTGCCTCAAGAGCTTCTGCTAGTTCTTCAGTGATACGTCCATTTTGCATCATGCTTTTATATCAATATTTATTGCATTATGGGCTGTTATTACACATTATGTCACAATACTTATGCCTATTCTCTCTTATTTTACAAGGTTTACATAAAGAGGGAGAATGCCGGCAGTTGGAATTTTGGGCTAGAAAAGGAGCAAATATTAGAGACCTATTCTGCACATCTCTAAAAGTCTTGAAACTTCACGGAAGTTATTTCCAGAATATATAAAAAATACCAAGCGCAAGAAGTACCAGAGGGGGGCCACCCACCAGCCACGAGGGTGGGGGGCGCACCCTACCCCCTGGGCGCGCCCCCTGCCTCGTGGGCCCCCTGGTGGACCTCCGATGCCCATCTTGGCTATATGGAGTCTTTCGTTGAGGAAAAAAATCATAAGCAAGCTTTCGAGACGAGACTCCACCGCCATGAGGCGAAACCTTGGCGGAACCAATCTAGGGCTCCGGCGGAGCTGTTCTGCCAGGGAAACTTCCCTCCGGGAGGGGGAAATCATCACCATCGTCATCACCAACGATCCTCTCATCGGGAGGGGGTCAATCTCCATCAACATCTTCACCAGCACCTTCTCCTCTCAAACCCTAGTTCATCTCTTATATCCAATCTTTGTATCCAAACCTTAGGTTGGTACCTGTGGGTTGCTAGTAGTGTTGATTACTCCTTGTAGTTGATGCTTGTTGGTTTACTTGGTGGAAGATTATATGTTCAGATCCATTATGCATATTAATACCCCTCTGATTATGAACATGGATATGCTTTGTTAGTAGTTACGTTTGTTCCTGAGGACATGGGAGAAGTCTTGCTATTAGTAGTCATGTGAATTTGGTATTCGTTCGATATTTTGATGAGATGTATGTTGTCGTCCCTCTAGTGGTGTCATGTGAACGTCGACTACATGACACTTCACCATTGTTTGGGCCTAGAGGGAGGCATTGGGAAGTAATAAGTAGATGATGGGTTGCTAGAGTGAGAGAAGCTTAAACCCTAGTTTATGCGTTGCTTCGTAAGGGGCTGATTTGGATCCATATGTTTCATGCTATGGTTAGGTTTACCTTAAAAATTCCGTTGTAGTTGCGGATGCTTGCAATAGGGGTTAATCATAAGTGGGATGCTTGTCCAAGTAAGGACAGTACCCAAGCACCGGTCCACCCACATATCAAATTATCAAAGTACCGAACGCGAATCATATGAACGTGATGAAAACTAGCTTGACGATAATTCCCATGTGTCCTCGGGAGCGCTTTCCTTCATATAAGAGCTTGTACAGGCTTTTCCTTTGCTACAAAAAGGATTGGGCCATCTTGCTGCACTTTATTTACACTTGTTACTTGTTACTCGTTACCAATTACCTTCTCACAAAACTATCTGTTACCGATAATTTCAGTGCTTGCAGAGAATACCTTGCTGAAAACCGCTTATCATTTCCTTCTGCTCCCCGTTGGGTTCGACACTCTTACTTATCGAAAGGACTACGATAGATCCCCTATACTTGTGGGTCATCATTCAGCTGCAACAAATTCATCAACTGGCCCCTCTCTACTGAAGACAAAGGCCACTGCTGGACGATGCTCTCGACCAAGTCCTCACAAGAAGCAGGTCGCCTTTCAAGTGCCGTCTGATGAAGATGAAGCTGATGATGAAGAACTTGCTGAAATCATCAGGGACAGGCAACTCAGGGCCGCTAGAGCCAAATGCACAAGTCTGCCTCTACTTTTGGATCCAAAATTGATCCTTGATTACATTGATCTCTGGCACAAGGACCCCAACACTCCTATGCCTGACTTCAAGCTGACTCCTGGCCAAAGTCATATGTTGACTCACTTCATTTAGGAAGAAAAATGGAAATTTGAAAAGGCCTGGCAGTTGAAGAAAGCGCAGTACAAAAAGGAGGGCTTCCTGAAGAAAAACATTGTCTCTATGACAACTAAAGAACTTGTCACTATTCAATCTGAGATCAATAAACTCAATGATGTATTTGACGCATAACGCGCTGATTGGCTGGGAGCCAAGGTCCGTTTTGTGAAACTAACTGAACAGTTCACCTCCAATGTTGCAGCCCCAACGCAACAAGAAAATCCTTAGACTGAAGCATCTGCTCAGCCTACTGAAGAAAATGCCAGAACCACTGATGATACTCAGGCTGCTGAAGAAAATGCTAGTACCAGGGCTGATGACTGCATTCCAGCCGCTGAAGAAATTGCCAGGGCAACCACTAGTGTCGCGCCTGAAGAAAATGAAGAAGTCAGGGCAACTGCATCAGTTGTGCCTGAAGATCTTGAACCAAATTCCTCTGCTCCTCCTGCGCCTACACCATCTCCGATCCTTCCATCTGTGTCAGATGTGAAGAAGACCAAGGCTACAGAGCGTGCAGCTACGAAGAAAAGGAAGGCATAAACTGCATCAGATTCTCCAGCTCCGAAGAAAATGAAGCCACTGACCAGCTCATTTGAAAATCCAATTGATGTTGTTCCTGTCTCATCTATGCCATCAAAGTACCTTGTTCCTTTTGATGAAGAATACATGATCCCAAGCAGATCCGATGAAGACATTCCTTCTGCTGCTTCCTCAGAGCAGTTTGATGAAGAAATTGAAGCGGATGCAATCCCTTCAACCCCAATAGTATCATCGCCCATGCCTCAGTTCACTGCTGAAGAGGCTGGCGTTGAAGAAATGAATGAAGACAAAGATGTGGACATTGGATGCACAACTCCAGTGTTGAACGACGACTTTTGGGAAAGTCAGCATCGCAATTCTCCTCTGTTCACGCCCCTACAACATATTCCTCAGTCCCCTGTCACTACTGAAGTACAAATGGGATCTGAAGAACCTCATGCCACACCGTCTATCCTTGAAGAAATTCCAGCCAGTAGTGCTGAAGAAAATGTAAATGAAGAATTGAAGTCCCAGGCTGCCACTGAAGAAGAACCTGAAATTCCTCAGCCTGTGGAACCCGAGATCGAGATCCCTGAGGTTGTGATGCAATTGACAGACACTCCTCACCCCAAGCCAAAGGATCCCTTCTCAAAGAAGCAAAAATTCAAGGCTGATGACTTCTTTGGCAAGCATGTATTCTTCATGGACTACAATCCTTATGACTTTGCTCGTCTTAGGAGGAAGCGCTTCTGGACTGCCAGCCAGGCCAATTTCTATTCTTCACTGCGTTTCAACAAAGAGAAAGTCTTCTACCACGAGCATATTTGAGGGAGTCCTGGATTAGGGGGTCTCCGAACTGCCGGACTATCTCCATTGGCCGGACTGTTAGACTATGAAGATACAAGATTGAAGACTTCGTCTCGTGTCCGGATGGGACTCTACTTGGTGTCGAAGGCAAGCTAGGCAATACGGATATGGATATCTCCTCCTTTGTAACCGACCTTGTGTAACCCTAACCCTCTCCGGTGTCTATATAAACCAAAGGGTTTTAGTCCGTAGGACAACAACCACAACATACAATCATACCATAGGCTAGCTTCTAGGGTTTAGCCTCTCTGATCTCATGGTAGATCTACTCTTGTACTACCCATATCATCAATATCAATCAAGCAGGACGTAGGGTTTTACCTCCATCAAGAGGGCCCGAACCTGGGTAAAACATTGTGTCCCCTGCCTCCAATTACCATCCGGCCTAGACGCACAGTTCGGGACCCCCTACCCGAGATCCGCCGGTTTTGACACTGACATTGGTGCTTTCATTCAGAGTTCCTCTGTGTCGTCGCCGTTAGGCTTGGTGGCTCCTATTATCATTGATAGCGATGCGGTCCAGGGTGAGACTTTTCTCCCCGGACAGATCTTCGTATTCGGCGGCTTTGCACTGTGGGCTAATTCGCTTGGCCATCTGGAGCAGATTGAAAGCTACGCCCCTGGCCATCGGGTCAGATTTGGAAGCTTAAACTACACGGCCGATATCCGTGGAGATTTGATCTTCGACGGATTCAAGCCTCTGCCTTGTGCGCCATGCGGTCACGATGAGCATGACTTAGCTCTCCCATTGGACAGTATTAAGGAGATCGCACCGGCAGCCGCTCTGATGCTCAATTCAGAGCCAGTCGCGCCTTCCGCGGTCGGGTGGATGGACCCCGCCACGGATGCCTTACCCTCAGCGGCGATCGAGCCGAACATCGACCTTGCCTTGCACGAGAGCCGTGTTGTTAAACTGCCGAATCCTTCTCCGGCCATGGACTCCGAACCGCCTGCGCCCGTTCCTATCGAATCCGATTGGGCGCCGATCATGGAGTTTACCTCCGCGGATATTTTTCAGCAGTTGCCCTTTGGCAACATACTGAACTCATTAAGGTCTCTCTCCTTGTCAGGAGAATCCTGGCCGAACTATGTCCGGCAAGATCGGGATGCGGACGACGAAGAAATTCGACGCCCACCCACCACCCACTTAATAGCCACTGTCGATGACTCAACCGACATGCTCGACTTCGACTCCGAAGACATCGACGGTATGGACGACGATGCGGGAGGCAAAGAGGAACCACCGCCCACAGGGCGCTGGATGTCCACCTCATCATATGACGTATACATGGTGGACACACCAAAATAAGACGACGACGAGGAACGGAAGGACGCAACGAAGGCTTGTTCCCTCGAGAAGCAGTCAAAGCGGGGGCATAAGCGCCGCCCCAAATCCCGCCTCGGCAGAAATAATGATCATACAAACCCAGCGTTGGAGCAGGGCGAACCACCACCGGACCACGGCAATACGGAGAATCAAACCGAACAAACCAATTCTGTCAAAGATAATAGTCCGGACGACATAACGCCGGACAGGCACCCAGAGTAGGAGAATGCCCGTCAAAGGCTTGTTGCCACCGCGAGGAGTCTGAAAAAGCAGAAGCAAAGGCTCAAGGCTGCGCAGGACACACTCCAAATCAGATGGAGTAAAGTACTCAACACAGCAGCGAAGTACGGCGGCAATCTCCCAAGAGCTACCCAAAGCGGAAGTTGCTACCTGAATTCGATGAGGAGGCCTTAGACCCCCCACAACCAAAAATTAAAACAGCCATCTGGCCAGATAGACGACCTCACGGCCAACATAAAGCGGCAAGCAACGCTGCACATAAGCCAATACGCGGTCTACGCGAGGGCTCACATCAAAAGGACGACGAAACCATATCCATCTATGGACCACGCAAGCGTGCTCCAGCATACGATGCAACACAACAAACATCCGAACAACGCGGTACACCCAGATATAGGGGTGCCGCACACCCCCTATGTTTCACCGATGAGGTGCTGGACCATGAATTTCCAGAGGGATTCAAACCCGTAAACATAGAGGCATACAATGGAACAACAGACCCTGGGGTCTGGATTGAGGCCTATATCCTCCATATCCACATGGCTCGGGGAGATGATCTCCACGCCATCAAGTATTTACCCCTAAAACTCAAAGGGCAAACTCGGCACTGGCTTAAGAGCCTCCCTGAAAGCTCCATTGGAAGTTGGGAAGATCTCGAAGACGCCTTTCGGGCAAATTTTCAAGGGACTTATGTCCGACCTCCGAACGCGGATGATTTGAGTCATATAACTCAACAGTCCGGAGAGTCAGCCCGAAAGCTTTGGAACATGTTTCTTACTAAAAAGAACCAAATTGTCGACTGTCCGGACGCCGAAGCCTTGGCAGCTTTTAAGCATAGCATCCATGACGAATGGCTTGCCAGACACCTCGGCCAAGAAAAGCTGAGAACAATGGCAGCATTAACAAGCCTCATGACCCGCTTTTGCGCGGGTGAGGATAGCTGGCTAGCCAGACGCAGCACTAGCGACCCCAGTACATCCGAAGTTAGAGATGGAAACGGGAAATCACGGCGCAACAGCAATAACAAACGCCGGAATAAAGAAGACAGCACGAAGAGCACGGCAGTAAACGCCGGATTCAAAAGCTCTCGGCCAGGTCAGCAAAAGCCGCCCTCTAAAGGCGCCAGAGACGAACTTTCCAGCCTAAACAAAATTCTGGACCAAATATGTCAGATCCATAGCACCCCTGGTAAACCCGCTAATCATACCCATAGAGAATGTTGGGTCTTCAAGCAGTCCGGCAAGCTTAGCGCCATACACAAGGGGGAGGATACACCAAGCGAAGACGAGGATGAACCTCTCAAGCAAGACACTGGGGAACAAAAGAAATTTCCACCAGAAGTCAAAATAGTAAACATGTTACACGTGATCAAGGGGAGAAACAAAACAGCACTCCCAGAAAAATATGCCCAAGGGCCTATCACTGCGGAGTCCTGCCACTAGTCGTCTCAACCGATCACTTTCGACCATCGTGATTACTCGGCAAGTATCCCGCGTGCAGGATGGGCTGCCCTGGTATTAGACCCAATAATTGACGGATACCACTTCACACGAGTCTTGATGGGTGGTGGCAGCAGTCTAAACCTGATATACCAGGATACAATCCGTGAAATGGGGATAGACCCAACGAAAATTTGCCATAGCAATACTACCTTTAAAGGAGTAACGCCAGGCCCAGCGGCTCATTGCACGGGCTCCCTGCTACTAAAGGTTATATTCGGCTTCCCCGATAACTTTCGTAGCGAACATTTAACCTTCCACATCGCTCCGTTCCAAAGTGGTTATCAAGCACTACTTGGACGCGAAGCTTCCGCTCGCTTTAATGCAATACCGCACTACGCTTCCCTCACACTCAAGATGCCCGGCCCACGTGGCATCATTACAGTGAACGGAATTATTAAGCGATCTTTGCGCGCCGGCGACTACCTTGGCAGCCGGACACTAAAAACGGCCTCACCAACTAAAGCATTTGATAGGTCGTCAAGACCACGGACGCGGTTAGACGAGTCTGACGCTGCTATATGTAATTTGTACCGGATTAATGGCCACACCCCTATTACAAATACAAGGGGCCCAACGCGCGCAGACAAGTGGCAATTTATACTCATTTCTAGTTATACATGGTTTCTTTAAAAACTATCTCTCTGCACGAAAACTTTTTCACCTAAATTCCTCTCTTTTATAGATGACCATCGTGCTATACCCGTCCAGGATACGGCACAACGGAGACACAGGCGCAGACGTGCAGCAGGGACCCGCTCCAAGGATTCTTTTTAGATTAAGACCCTGCGTAAACCTTTTTTACCGTCTCTTGTTGATACACATCCACCGAATTCTCAGCACAATTGAGAAGGATGCTGACGTCTTGGCATGTGGCCACGTCAGAATAATGCACGTACCTGGACACAAGGGGCTTCTTACAAAGGGCACTATTTAGGCCCAGTTTATACCATAAAGACCAAATACCTTAGGGAGTGTTCGGCGTCGTGAGTTTGGCCTTATATGCATCAGCTCCGAATCATTGTCTTTGGTCAAATGTTGGGTTTGCCCGGCTCCTATGTTTTGGTGCCTTACGTTCCGCTTTAACGGCTAAGGCAGCACCAGGAGAACTACTGCGATTGTGCCCTGGTTCATCCGGACGAGCACCTCAGTAGAGAAAGCCGAAAACTGACTGTCATGATATAGCGTGAGACTGGTCAACCACTCGATGACCTATCAGAATGCTAGAATTCCTCCGCCTTAACGAAGGGCCGTTTTCCGGCTAGGCATGTACGCACCCCGAGATTGGGAGAGTGCGGAGCCACCAAGGGCTATCTAGTAGCCCCACTGTCAAACTCCTATGGCTAAGTGAAAGTGTTAAAGCATTATAGTCTGGTTGCCTCATTCGCTACGCTATCACCTCCTTAATAGGACCAAGACGTTGGGTTAAGTGTGAACACGCGTTTTTCACGAGCACCTCCGCATTATATGTGTGGGGGTTGAAGCCGACAACTGCAATCTATCAGGTTATACACATGTGTACATAAACGGCCGCACAGGAGGCATCATACTAGTTTCAGGCAAAAGTATAAACATAGCCTTATAAAATTTCATAAAAGCATTGTGTTTACAATGAGAACACATATCACTCAAACATAATATTCTTCGAGCACTGAGCCTCTATCAAACGAGCACCCTCGAGAACCTCCTCGAAATAGTGCTCGGCAGCCACTCGGCCTATGGCCGAACCCTGCGCCACAACAGTGGTAGCGTCCATCTCCGCCCAGTATGCTTTAACACGGGCAAGGGCCATCCGCGAGCCTTCTATGCACGCCGACCTCTTCATCGCATTAATGCGCGACACCGCACCAAGGAACCGCTGCACTAAACTGAAATAGCTGTCTGGCTTTGGCTTTTCCGGCCATAGCCGATCCACGACAGACCTCATGGCGAGTTCGGACAACCTATTTAGTTCGGCCCATTCGGCTAGCTGATCAGTCAATGAAAGCAGACGCTCTGGAACGTTGAATTGCGACCAGAACAGCTTGTCCACTTCACGATCTATTTGACCTTGGAAGTATTTGGCCGCATCGGCAGCGCTCGCCGCCAAGTCCATATACGCATCTGCTGAACTCCACAGCCGATCCAGAGGGGCATACCGTGGATCTCCGAACTTCCTCCGTAGCATGAAGGGCTTCCCAGCCGCAATATCCCCGGCTTCCCGCAGCTCCTCCTTCTTCGCTCTCATAGCAGAGCTGGGTGTCTTTGTCCGCCATCGTGGCCTTCTCAAGGTCTGTTGCCTTCGCTCGGTTTTCTTTTTCAAGGAGCCGGCAACGGTCGGCAGTGTCTTTTAATTCTACGGCCATCTTGGCCATCTTCTCTTGGCTCTCGCAATGTGCGGCCTTCTTGGCTTTCAACTCTTCGGCCGCCTTCAAAGCAGCTGCATTACTAATCCTCGCTTGTTCCTTGGCTCGGGCAAGTTCTGCCCGCAAGGTTTCCATGGTGGCAGATCCATTTGCAGTCACAACATATTAAAGATACTGGCATCATGCTGCTCTTACCATGTGGCGTTCACCAGATAATAACACTTACCCTGTGCCTCGTCAAGCCTCTTGTTAACAAGCTCGATGTCGGCGTCTGCCGCATCCAGTTGCAGTTTTAATTTGGCAAACTCACTAGTCCGGCTAGCCACCGGAGCTTCCACCACCTGCACATAAGGGCAGTCTGTTTATTGCCTGGGACTATGATCCTCTGATCGCCGCCGTTCTCGACGACAACCAGAGTCTCAGGGGCTACTATCTACACATGGCACACCTAACATGTGTGGAACTATCACGTACCTCAAAGCCTGTCGGTAGACTCATAAAGGCTTCATGTAATCCGCTTTTGGCGGACGAAATTCTTTCCATCACCGTACCCATCAGCGTACGGTGTTCTTCTGAGATGGCCGCTCGCCCCAACAGCTCCCTCAGAATGTCCGACCGCATACCAGACGGTGCCGGACTCTTTTGTTCGCTCTCCTCGAGAGCCGGACGCTGGGGACTTCGGGGGTCTATGGGATTATCTTCTGGCCTCACCGGATCCGGAAAGGCCCTCCGTGACGACACTTCGGGGTCGCTCGCTTCTTGAGCAGAGGAGTCCAGGGGAGGCTTTTTGCTCTCCATCATCTCCGGAAGAAGATCCCCCGAAGACGAGCTCACCTGAGAAGGGCTGAGACCCGAACTGCAAGATATATGCGGCGGTTATTTTCTCAGAAGAAAGATAGTATACCTTCACTATTAAAGTATTTTTTGGATCACTTACGACTCGTTGGAGGGCTGATACCCCCGCGGACTTTGTGTGGCAAAATCACCCCCCGAGGCAGGACCCTCTGTGGGAGACTTCAACTCCCGTTTGGAGGCCTCGGCTTCCGGATCCTCGGAAGCAGTCCTTTTCCTCCCCCGGTTATCCTCCTTCATGGAGACGCTCATTCCCTCGGTTGGAACTGGTAGCGATGGGGGCCCGCGTCCGCCCGTATTATCCCCCCCGTATCTTCCTTCGAGGGCTCCGGGCAAGGTGCGAGCTCGAGCATCTTTTCCAATACCGGATTTTCCAAACCCTTAGGGAGGGGGGCCAAACACCGAATCATCTTCGCCTTTGTTAGCCAGTCCTGGTCAAAGAGCAAACTCTCAGAAATAACTTCATGATGAATAAAAGACAGTGTGTTCGGCTAGAGGATTTCTTACTTGTTCGGTGGCGCGGTTACTGCTCAGGCCCACGTCCTCGGTAGTATCCGGACACTCTATTTGATGTCCGAAGAATGACTTGTACATCTCCTCGTGCGTCAGGCCGAGGAAACTTTGAATGGCACGCGGTACTTCTGGGTTGAACTCCCACAAGCGAAGGGGCCAGCGTTTGCAAGGCTGGACTTGACGAACCAGCATAACTTGTATTACCACGACCAAATTAAAATATCCCTCAAAGAGATCTCGAATGCGGCTTTGCAGTATAGGCACATCCTTGGCTGGACCCCAGCTCAGACCTATGCTAATCCATGACATTAGTTGTGGTGGGGGGCCCGAGCGGAAAGCGGGGGCAGCTGCCCACTTGGCACTTCTGGGAGCCGTGACATAAAACCACTCCCGTTGCCATAATTCAGACACCTCTGGAAAGGAACCTTTCGGCCATGGAGCTCATGCCATCTTTCCTATTGATGCACCTCCGCACGCTGCATGTTGCCCATCGATCATCTTCGGCTTCACTTCAAAGGTCTTGAGCCACAGGCCGAAGTGAGGGGTAATGCGGAGGAAGGCCTCACACACGACAATAAATGTCGAGATGTGGAGAAAGGAGTCCGGAGCTAGATCGTGGAAATCTAACCCGTAATAGAACATCAAACCCCTGACGAAGGGATCCAGAGTGAGGCCTAGGCCTCGGAGGAAGTGGGATACGAACACGACATTCTCTTTGGGTTCGGGAGTAGGGATGACCTGCCCTCGAGCAGGTAGCTAATGCGAAACCTCGGCGGTCAGGTATCTGTCCTCCCTCAACTTCTTGATGTCCTCTTCCGTCATGGAGGAGGGCATCCGTCGGCCTTGAAGGCTAGATCCGGACATGATTGAAGATTCGGAGCACCTAACCTGGGCTTTGGGTGTTGGAACTCGAGGCGGGGGAAGGGTTCGATTGAGCACAAGAGGGAAAAAGTGAAAACCTTGTCCCTTTATAAAGAGGGTGAACATCAAGCGTCCTCTCCATGGCCGTTTAGGACTTGCCTATAATCTAGGAGTCCTAGACATGGTTGGGTTACCCACGACCGCATTAATGAGAATCCCGTAATTGGGGAACATGACCTCTGCTTTGACAAGACGTGTCAAGAAACCGCCTCGCGTTATGTGTGGAGCTGGTTGAAGAAAAACGGTTCGAATAATCACCGGGCCATGACATAATGTCATGCTGCCAAAACAAGTCAGCAAATTGGATTTGTGAAAATATTATTCTCTCTACGGCAGTATGTAGAACTTATTTTGCAGGGTCAGACACTATCCTCGTATTCAAATTCTTCTGTGATGTATTCGGAGAAGGAACCCGCCTTGCAATGCCGAAGACAACTGCGCGCCGGACTCATCGTCATTGAAGCCTGGTTCAGGGGCTACTGAGGGAGTCCTGGATTAGGGGGTCTCCGGACAGCCGGACTATCTCCATTGGCCGGACTGTTAGACTATGAAGATACAAGATTGAAGAATTCGTCTCGTGTCCGGATGGGACTCTACTTGGCGTGGAAGGCAAGCTGGGCAATACGGATATGGATATCTCCTCCTTTGTAACCGACCTTGTGTAACCCTAACCCTCTCCGGTGTCTATATAAACCGAAGGGTTTTAGTCCATAGGACAACAACCACAACATACAATCATACCATAGGCTAGCTTCTAGGGTTTAGCCTCTCTGATCTCGTGGTAGATCTACTCTTGTACTACCCATATCATCATTATCAATCAAGCAGGACGTAGGGTTTTACCTCCATCAAGAGGGACCGAACCTGGGTAAAACATTGTGTCCCCTGCCTCCTGTTACCATCCGGCCTAGACGCACAGTTCGGGACCCCCTACCCGAGATCCGCCGGTTTTGACACCGACAATATTCCTCACGTGGACATGGAATCACTGCCTTGATTCTCTCTTGTCCTCAGTGTGCTTCATGACGCGGGCCTCCTCAACTTTTGCTCTGTTATTGTTGATTGGAATGAAGAGCTTATTCTTCAGTTTTACGCTACACTTCACATCATAGGTGATCCTGATGATATCAACACTTAGGTATTGGACTGGATGACCGATAACACTCATTATAAAGCACCGGCCTCTGAATTACTTCACGCCCTGCCCATCAGTCCACCCCTTGAAGGAGATCGCTCTCTATACCAGGAGCCTGAACTCACTGCCCATTACATGCAAGTGCTGATGAAGCCCCTAAAGCCCGGTCAAGCGCCAAGGACCAAATTCCTCGTGAAGGAATTGCTATATGTGCCCAGAACAGTCTATCGCATTCTGAGGAGGACAATGAGTCCTATCAAAGGCCACGACTCGTCTGATGAGGAAATTGTTGGCATCATGAAGAGTCTGCTATTCAACATCATACATGGCGTTCCTGTCAATTATCATGATTTCTTCATGAGGACCCTGGAAAATGTTGCACTCTCTCCCTTTGAGTTGAAGCCTTATGCTCCTTGGATTATGAGATTCCTCAGAACAAGGTCTTCACTAAACTACAAGGCTAACTTTCAGAATCACCTCAACTACCTGCCCCCAAATTGAAGTCCTCAAGCAGACTTATTCCTCAGCTGATGAAAAGGGCAAGGCACCTACTGTCATTGATGAAGGCATTCGTCCATTGGATGGTCAGTTTCGCAAAGCTGCATCTTATTCCACCAATGATGACTCTGCCACTCATGATTCTGCTGCACATGCATCCAAGCCAAATCCTCAAGCAACAGCTCCCAGGGTGATGACTGACCATGAGCTGCTTCTTAGTCTTCACTAGAAGGTGGATCGAAACCATAAATGGGTTAAGCGCCAGTTTGGTTCTCTTCTTCACAACATGACTGCTACACATAATGCAGTGAAGAAAAGCCATTACTACCTCCATGAAGTTTTCGGTCGCACCGGACTATCTTGTCACATCTGTATGGTGAAGAAGATCTGAACCAAATGGGTCTCAAGGAGAACTTTGATTGGTCTACACCTCCAGCGAAGAAATTCAAGAAAGTCAAAGTTCCTTCCTTGGTGGCCAGCTCATATTCTTCATCCCGCGACACTGACAAGTTTGAAGACATGGACGGCATTGCTGCAGGCCCTACAACAACCAACGACCCCAACAACGTTGGCGCTCCTCCATCAACTTGATATTCTTCAGGGGCGTTAGTGCTCATTTTTTCGACCCTTTTGGTCATTCAATGACAAATGGGGAGAAATTTGAGTTAGTCTTCAGCGGGTCTACCTATATGGGCTATTTTTGTCTAAGTTACAACTCCCGTTCTTTTGAAGACTT
The DNA here is from genome assembly GCF_003073215.2 of Triticum urartu. Lineage (NCBI taxonomy): Eukaryota > Viridiplantae > Streptophyta > Magnoliopsida > Poales > Poaceae > Triticum > Triticum urartu. The sequence goes on from NC_053022.1 coordinate 304,241,469, forward strand.
TGCTGGATCGAGTTATAAACTTAAACTCTATGGTGGTATGATACTTTTGCTGAGTTTTTCTGCATGCTTATTCCTCATTAATGTTAATGCACGCATGCTGAATTACATCGGTCACCATATTTCATCATGCATTTCAAATTCTTCATATTATATGTTAAATGTGTGTATGAATTACAAGATATAGGGGAGATCTCCATGATTCTACTCTTCAAAGTGTGCATTGCTTCAAAAGCAAATTCCTCACTATGCACATCTTTAGGGGGAGTTCTTCTATATCTTGCAATCAAATTCCTCAATTTCAGTATTTACACTTCATATGATTATCCCCATTGAAAACTTAACCTATATTGTCATCAATCACCAAAAGGGGGGAGATTGTAAGTGCATCTAGTGCCCCTTAGTGATTTTGGTGTATTGAAGACTTATAGGTTAAGGGATTGATGCGTTTGTTAGTGTACACAGGTCTATAAGTCTATGCGGAGTTTGATATTTACAGAGAAAGTCGACCCCTAAAAATGAAGTTCTTCGACTGAAGACTTTGGATTTCTGAAGACTTTGAAAGTGAAGAAAAATTGGTGTGATCCCAAAGAATTGGTATTCATTCGAGGAACATGAAGCATGAAGACTTTTGTTTTCATAGTTTAATTCTCTCTTTCTTGAGTCATAGGAAACACCGTACTGTTAAAGGGGGTCGAGGAATTACTAAGGAAAAATTTCCAAGTGATGCTCAACTCAAATCCTACACCTACCAATCCCTTCGAGTGAAGTCATTGGAAATCTCATACAGTTCAGTCAATTTCTTCAGTGACAGAGACGAATTTTTCTGGCCTCTGAGGAATTTGTTCTGACTGAGGAGTTAGGAATTCGCCGGTGCGGATTGCCTACATAGTGAGGAACATGATAGCCCTGAGGAATTTGATACTCAAAATTCCGATAGTTGCTGTGCTATGCGCCAGCTGTCCCAAAATATCCACCCACCTAACGGTCATATCATTGAAGGGCATTTATGTCTTATCATGTCGGGCTGCTCCCTAGGCTATAAATAGCCGCCCCCTACAACCACTAGCTGGTTGGCTGCTCCAAGAGAAACTGACGCTTGTCATTTGAGAGCATCCATCCTCCGGGGACTTTGAGTGAAAATCATCAAGTGAGGAAAACCCAAACCCAAACACCTACAAACCAAAGTGATTGAGCATCATTGAAGGGATTGATCCTGCGTGGATCCGACGCTTGTTACCTTTGAAGACTGTGCATCTTCCAGACGGTTAGGCGTCATGGTCTAGAGCATCTAAGAGGAAATTGTGGACTGCCGAGTAACCGAGTCTGTGAAGGTTTGGAAGTCACCTGAAGACTTACCACGAGTGATTGGGCGAGGTCTGTGTGATCTTAGCTCAAGGGGAATACGACGAGGACTGAGTGTCCTGAGCTGCATGTTCAGGATTGGGTGTCCGGGACTGTGTGTCCTCAGATTTAAATACCTAGCCGCCCTAACCAGACGTACAACTCTCACAGCAGTTGGTTGGTCTACCAAATCATTGTCTTCACCGAGCTAACTGGTTTTATTTCCTCAACCCTTCTATTTCCTCATTTCTATGTTGTGTGCTTGTTCATATATGTTTGAAGACTTTGACTGAAGACTTTCTCTATTTCCTCAGTTCAATTTCTTCAGTCTGTTTGTCTTTATCATGTGTTATCCTGTGTTTACGCTTTCTGTACTCTGTGCTTGTTTTCATTTCTTCATGAAGAGCAAGCTCATGCACTGTTATGTTTATTTATGAGTACTTATTCCACTGCAAGTAGTTCTTCACTCAGGAATTTCCCCACCCTGAAATTCCTTAGTGAAGAATTCATAAAAATCGCCTATTCACCCCCTCTAGTCGATATAACGCACTTTCACTATTCCATCTCTCTGTTGTAGCATGTTTTATAATTGAAGCACCATTCTTTTATACAAGGCATGCAAGGGGAAGACGACTATGTTAGAATCTGAAAGGTAACAAACCAGGTCTTTGCAAAAGATCCAAAGGCCAGGAGATAATAAACCAACTCCAGTTTTTATAGATACTGCTCCAGCACAGAGAAACCCAACTCCTACTGATAATAAGCAGATTCCAGTGGCCAAAGAACTAGTGCGCTCCGGTCCAACAAAAATATGTCAACTCCATTCTAAGAAGCATGTGCGTATCCTTGCATCATGAAATTGATAGCATGCTAATCATATTTTCTACATGTTTCTTACCCATCTCTCTTTTAGAAAATAAGCTTAACAGATAGAAGAATTTCTGCACTGGTATCGTCTGTGAGGAAAGATTCTTGCGGGAATTCTCTGTGCTCCAATGCAGATGTAAGTACCTGTTGTATATCACTATATTTTTACATCAGCATGTATTTTGTTAATCGCCGTGAATCCAACCTTTATCTGATCTAAATTTAGTTGTAGCAAAATATATGATTAAAGGCCACAATGTTGATTTTTGTAAGGAAAACTGCCTGGTAGTTTTGCATCCTGAGCTGCATGAGTGTACTATCTCATATCAGTGGGTTTGATTACTTTGGTTCTGTAGTGGGTTTCTAGTGTTTTTTTACTGTGTTGTCTTGTCGTATCCCTAGCTCTTACATCATACTCCCTTTGTGTGGATTACATGTAGTAGAAATGGGTAAAACTGGATGTATCTAGAACTGCAATACGCCTAGTCCATTTATTTCCGGATGGAGGGAATACAAGTCAATATGTCATGCCTTTGTATTCTGTAGTACCTATGCCATCTCTGCTGTAGCATGTTTTATAGTTGAAGCACCATTCTTCTATATAAGGCATGCAAGCAGAAGACGGCTATGTTAGAATCTGAAGGGTTACAAACCAGGTCTTTGCAAAAGATCCAAATGCCAGGAGATTATAAACCAACTCCATTTTTCATAGATACTGCTCCAGCACAGAGAAACCCAACTCCCACTGATAATAAGCAGATTCCAGTGGCCAAAGAACTAGTCCGCTCCAGTCCAGCAAAAGAATGCCAACTCCATTCTAAGAAACGTGTGCGTATCCTCGCATCATGAAATTTTATAGCATTTTGATCATATTTTCTACATGTTTCTTACCCATCTCTCTTTTATAAAATAAGGTTAAATGATAGAAGACTTCCTTCATTGGGATTGTATTCGAGGAAAATATCTTGCGGGAATTCTCTGTGCTCCAATGCTGATGTAATTACCTGTTGTATATCACTATATTTTTACATCAGCATGTATTTTGTTAATCGGTGTGAATCCAACCTTTATCTGATCAAAATTAGTTGTAGCAAAATGTTAAAGGCGCCAATGTTGATTTTTGTAAAGAAAATTGCCTGATAGTTTTGCATACTAAGCTGCATGAGTGTACTACCTCATATCGTGCACATTACTGAATTGTAGTGCTGCTCTGGTTGCCCATTCATTCATTGCATCAATGTTGCTTTCGTATTACCTTACCTGGCTGATGATAGCTATGCCATATTGTGTTAATTTGGTGTTGGCTAGTTTCCCAAATGTTCGTTGTCCCAATGTTTCTTTCCTATTATCTGACTTGGCCAATGATAGCAATGCTAGTGTCTTAATTTGGTGCTGGCTGCTGAAGATAAGAAGACAAACTCTGAAAACAGCAAGGCAACCCCATTGTTTCTTTGCAATAAATCTAGGCCAGGTAATATGGGAATAACTCATGATTAATCTGTTTGGTTCCCCTCCTAATTTATGTTATGATGCAGTGGTTGAGACACTCTCCACTATCAATAATACAAGCCTGCCAAAATTGCCATCTGAATCTGTTCAGTATCCTCTGTCCCGAATGCAACGGAAAAAATGTATGTTTGTGAACCAATTAATGGCTGAAGGAATGATGGAAATGGTGGAGGACTCAGAGGTGCAGAGTCATGTGACACAACAACTGATCAATGTTTTCAGAGACAGTGTAGCAAAGCAGCAAGAACTTGCCCACATGCTTATGGGCGTCATCCGTGCTGACGTTGCAGATTGTGACGTTGTAGATCATTAGGTTCTGTTCATTTATTTGAACTGGCATCAATCTTTGATTGCCTAGTGGATGTAATTTCCTGCAATATATGCTGGATGTGCAACGTTTTCCCCTGTATGCCGTACCTTTGCTTGATCGCTTTTGGTCTTGTGCATAATTGCTTGTCGTAATGGGCTCAAATTATCTAATTTGGCCTAAAGACATGTATGAACTTTAGTGGGCCCATTAAGTTAATGGGCCGTTACCAGGCCGAAAGTTAATGGTCGGCCCTCTTAACTCCCGGGTCGTTAACAGGACGACATCGAAGCGGGCAACAGGTGGGCCGAATTGATTTCACGGGCCATTAACAGGCTGTTACTAAGTTCGGGCTCCATACGGCCCAACTATATTGTGGGCCTTTAGCAGGCCAAAAGAGACATCGGGCTTGTACTGGACCATGAAGAGTATGGGCCACTAAGAGGCCGAAAGTTAGGTTGTATTGTGGGCCTTTAGCAGGCCGAAAGAGAAACCGGGCTGGTATTGGACCATGAAGGGCATGGGCCGTTAAAAGGCCAAAACTCAGGTCCGACTAAAAATGGCCCAACAGATATATGGGCCGTCAACAGGCTGAAAAACACACCGGGCCGGAAATTGGCCCAACACTTAAATGGGTCGCTAAAAGGCCGAAACTCAGGTCCAACTACAAATGGCAAAAGTGATTTATGGGCCATCAACAGGCTGAAAGACACACCGGTCCAGAAATTAGCCCAACATTTAAATGGGTCGCTAAAAGGCCGAAAGATGTACATCGTGAAAATTGGCCCATCCATTGAATGGGCCGCTAATAGGTCGAAATCTCATCGGGCCAATATTGAGCCCAAATATATAGTGGGCTATTAACGGGTTCGAACTGACAATGGGCTGCAATGGTGTCAAATCTTTAACGGGTCATTGATGGGCCGAATTGGCACATCTCGTATGGGTCGTGGGCTTAAATGGACCTGACACAAGTAGGCCTTGTATGGGCCGGCCTGCTAATTTTTATTGGGCCGGCCTTTTTCACCGGAATGGGACACTGTTGGGCCGTGCCACGTGTCGACCAATCATAGGCGCCTCATGTCCAATGAGTGGGTGGCATCTGTCCCAACGGTGAGGCAACACGTGTTTCCTCCGGCCAATGATGATTTTACACGTGGAAAATCCCCATTGGTCCGGGCTGTTAATGGGTTACCAGATCCAAAACCGGACCCGATAGCTTAATGGCGTTTCGTTACGGTGGATGCCACGTGTCGGTCACCCTTGACGAAAGCACTTCTGTGATGCATGATTTATCGTCATGGAAGTGGACACTTCCGTGATGATAATTTTGGTAATGTCATGGAACACTTCTATGACAGCACAAGTATGACTATCTTGATTCTGTCATAAAATCGTCATGATTGTACATGCATGACAAAAAACGTGACCTACTGTGACAAACACGTATCATCACGGAAGTGTATTTTTTTGTAGTGTTTGCTTGGTTCGGCGTTTGCATTATAAGATGATCTCTCACTAAATTTCAAGGTACAAGTGTTCTCCCAGATTATGCACCATTGCTACAGTTCGTCGTGCGGATACACCACGTGATGATCGGGTGTGATAAGCTCTACGTTCACATACAACGGGTGAAAGCTAGTTTTGCACAAGCAGAATACTCGGGTTAAACTTGACGAGCCTAGCATATGCAGAAATGGCCTCAGAACACTGAGACCGAAAGTTGGAGCGTGAATCATATAGTAGATATGATCAACATAGTGATGTTCTGTTAGGGAACGCAGTAATTTCAAAAAAAAAATCCTACGCACACGCAAGATCCATCTAGGTGATGCATAGCAACGAGAGGGGAGAGTGTTGTCTACGTACCCTTGTAAACCGTATGTGGAAGCGTTATGACAACGCGGTTGATGTAGTCGTACGTCTTCATGATCCGACTGATCCTAGCACCAAAGATATGGCACCTCCGCGATCTCCACACGTTCAGCTCGATGATGTCCCACGAACTCTAGATCTAGCTGAGTGTCGGGGGAGAGCTTCATCAGCACGACGGCGTGATGACGGTGATGATGAAGTTACTGACGCAGGGCTTCGCCTAAGCACTACAACAATATGACCGAGGTGGAAATCTGTGGAACGGGGCACCGCACACGGCTAAGAGATCAACTTGTGTTTCTATGGGGTGCCCCCTCCCCTGTATATAAAGGAGTGGAGGAGGGAAGGGCCAGCCCTCTCTATGGCGCGCCCTAGGGGGAGTCCTACTCCCACCGGGAGTCGGATTCCCCCCTTTCCCTAGTAGGAGTAGGAGAGAAGGAAGGGGGAGAGAGAAGGAAGGAAGGGGGGCCGACCCCCACCCAATTCGGATTGGGCTAGGGGGGCGCGCCCACCCCTCCTCCTTGGGCTTCCTCTCCTCTATTCCACTAAGGCCGATATACTCCACAGGGGGTTCCGGTAACCCCCCGGTACTCCGGTAACTGCCCGAATTCACCCGGAACCATTCTGATGTCCAAACATAGGCTTCCAATATATCGATCTTTATGTCTTGACCATTCCGAGACTCCTCGTCATGTCCGTGATCATATCCGGGACTCCGAACTACCTTCGGTATATCAAAACACATAAACTCATAATACCGACCGTCACTGAACGTTAAGCATGCGGACCCTACGGGTTCGAGAACTATGTAGACATAACCGAGACACATATCCGGTCAACAAACCAATAGCGGAACCTGGATGCACATATTGGCTCCTACATATTCTACGAAGATCTTTATCGGTCAAACCGCATAACAACATACGTTGTTCCCTTTGTCATCGGTATGTTACTTGCCCGAGATTCGATCATCGGTATCCTCATACCAAGTTCAATCTCATTACCGGCAAGTCTCTTTACTCGTTCCATAATGCATCATCCCGTAACTAACTCATTAGTCAGATTTCTTGCAAGGCTTTTAGTGATGTGCATTACCGAGAGGGCCCAGAGATACCTCTCCGAAAATCGAAGTGACAAATCCTAATCTCGATTTATGCCAACTCAACAAACACCGCCGGATACACCTATAGAGCATCTTTATAATCACCCATTTATGTTGTGACATTTGATAGCACACCAAGTGTTCCTCCGGTATTCGGGAGTTGCATAATCTCATAGTCATAGGAACATGTATAAGTCATGAATAAAGCAATAGCAATAAACTAAACGGTCATACTGCTAAGCTAACGGATGGGTCTAGTCCATCACATCATTCTCTAATGATGTTATCCCGTTCATAAAAGGACAACACATGTCTATGGCTAGGAAACTTAACCATCTTTGATTAACGAGCTAGTCTAGTAGAGGCATACTAGGAACATTCTGTTTGTCTATGTATTCACACATGTACTAAGTTTCCGGTTAATAAAATTCTAGCATGAATAATAAGCATTTATCATGATATAAGGAAATATAAATAACAACTTTATTATTGTTTCTAGAGCATATTTCCTTCAGTCTCCCACTTGCACTAGAGTCAATAATCTAGTTCACATCGGCATGTGATTTCACACCAATAGTTCACATCTTTATGTGATTAGTTTACACCTTCATGTGGCTAATACCCAAAGGGTTTACTAGAGTCAATAATCTAGTTCACATCACTATGTGATTAACACCCAAAGAGTGATCATGTTTTGCTTGTGAGAGAAGTTTAGTCAACGAGTCTGCCACATTTAGAACCGTATGTATTTTGCATATTTTCTATGTCTACAATGCTCTGCACGGAGCTACTCTAGCTAATCGCTCCCACTTTCAATATGTATCTAGATCGAGACTTAGAGTCATCCGGCGGTGTAAAAGCTTGCTTTGGTGTAACTCTTTACGGCGAACTCTTTATCACCTCCATAACCAAGAAATATCCCCTTAGTCTTCTTAGGATAATTTTGACCGCTATCAAGTGATCTACTCCTGGATCAATATCGTAACCCCTTGCCAAACTCATGGCAAGGTACACAATAGGTTTGGTACACAACATAGCATACTTTATAGAACCTATGGCTGAGGCATAGGGAATGACTTTCATTCTCTTTCTATTTTCTGCGGTGGTCCTGTTTTGAGTCTTACTCAACTTTACACCTTGCAATATAGGCAAGAACTACTTCTTTGACTGTTCCATTTTGAACTACTTCAAAAATCTTGTCAAGGTATGTAATCATTCAAAAATCTTTATCTAGTGTCTTGATCTATCTCTATAGATCTTGATGCCTAATATGTAAGTAGCTTCACCGAGGTCTTTATTTGAAAAACTCCTTTCAAACACTCGTTTATGCTTCTAGAAAATTCTACATCATTTCTGATCAACAATATGCCATTCACATATACTTATCAGAAAGGTTGTAGTGCTCCCACTCACTTTCTTGTAAATACAGGCTTCACTGCAAGTCTGTATAAAACTATATGCTTTGATCAACTTATCAAAGCGTATATTCCAACTCCGAGATGCTTGCACCAGTCCATAGATGGATCGCTGGAGCTTGCACATTTTGTTAGCACCTTTAGGATTGACAAAACCTTCTGGTTGCATCATATACAACTCTTCTTTAAGAAATCCATTAAGGAATGTAGTTTTGATATCCATTTGCCAGATTTCATAAAATGTGGCAAGTTTCTAACATGATTCGGACAGACTTAAGCATCACTACAATGAGAAAATCTCATCGTAGTCAACACCTTGAACTTATCGAAAACCTTTTGCGACAATTCGAGATTTGTAGATAGTAACACTACTATCAGCGTTCGTCTTCCTCTTGAAGATCCATTTATTCTCAATGGCTCGCCGATCATCGCGCAATTCAATCAAAGTCCATAATTTGTTCTCATACATGGATTCCATGTCAGATTTCATGGCCTCAAGCCATTTTGCGGACTCTGGGCTCATCATCGCTTCCTCATAGATCGTAGGTTTGTCATGGTCAAGTAACATGACCTCCAGAACAGGATTACCGTGCCACTCTGGTGCGGATCGTACTCTTGTTGACCTACGAGGTTTGGTAGTAACTTGATCTGAAGTTTCATGATCATCATCATTAACTTCCTCACTAATTGGTGTAGGCATCACTGGAACTGATGTCTGTGATGAAGCATTTTCTAATTCGAGAGAAGGTACAATCACCTCATCAAGTTCTACTTTCCTCCCACTCACTTCTTTCGAGAGAAACTCCTTCTCTATAAAGGATCCATTCTTAGCAACGAATATCATGCCTTCGGATCTATGATAGAAGGTGTACCCAACAGTTTCTTTTGGGTATCCTATGAAGACGCATTTCTCCAATTTGTGTTCGAGCTTATCAGTTTGAAACTTTTTCACATAAGAATCGCAACCCCAAACTTTAAGAAACGACAACTTTGGTTTCTTGCCAAGCCAT